>NW_022597929.1:0-3207 GCF_009176505.1 Sitodiplosis mosellana
TTATGAAGATAAAACAACAAACAAGAAAGTTTATTCATATAGAATTCTATCAAGCTTCTAACATTTCTCCTGAGTGTGTACAATCTAGATTCTTAATTTCATAGGCGCGACATGAAAAAAGTTGCTTGACAGCGCCGAGTACTCCCGCAATGGTGTGAAACTAAAACACACCAATCACCAATATTGATGTTCACGATCATCAAATTGTTCATACTAAATTTTATCCACTTTAGGCACTCATAACTGCTCATAAAAATAAAATTCTTGATTATTAGAATCATATATCAAGTTTACATGCCAACTGAAAGTCAAATCGGGAAAATTAAAAGTAAATTCGGCAATTCGACGAATTACCGAACGTTTTTTGGTTGCGTTCATTGTGTGTGATCACTTTGGTGTGCGGAAACACGATTGTGCATGAAAAATTCAGTGTAATGACAACCCATTGTCAAAAAATGAAAACAAAATCAGAAATCGTTGCAAATCGTATCATGTAATAGACGAAGGAGGCTAAACAAAAAATTCAATTGGCCTTTTTTGTGTTGCAAAGATGATTCGAGATGATTGTTGTTAAGAATTCAATGTTTTGTGCCATTTGGAATTTAGATTCAATTCACTGTTTACTGCTGCAACACATTTGATGAAAATTTGATAAAAACGATCAAAAAGATTTATTTCTCAATAATTATACGTGTTTGGTGTGTTTTATCACTCTTCAAATGCCCTGTTAGCGGCTTTTCTCCACTGAATTCAAATTAACTTCGGCAATTTGTTATTTTGCCGTACTACTTCTGACGGTTTGCCTACTTCGAATTGTGAGAGTAGTTTCGCCAATTTCTCTTTCCCTCCACACAAAACATTCGACTTTTTCAATCATGTATATCTGTGCACGCACACAAAGGAAAGTAAAAAATTCATCCATTCCTTTCATACATATGCTATAAAATGCCGTGCAATTCACAGGAATAGAAATGACTTTGTGTGAAACACTGACGTCACACAATAAATAGAAACGATAGCGATGTAGAAAATGCGAAATGAAAAAAATGTCGGAGATGGATGCTTCTCTTTGTGATTCATAGTGTTTACGAATGTGTCACAGTGTGTCACAGAGAACAATCCTGTGCAGCTCAAAACATTGTCTCTCTGTTTAGTCTGTATATCTGCGCACGCACACAAAGAGGAGCATAAAACGTTATTCATTGCAGTGCACACAAATCGAACTCTTTCTCAATACTCTCTTTCATTCGACTGTCTCAACAGTTTATATGCTGTACATTTCAGCGACCAAACTGAACATTGTATATATCACTGCTGACAAAGTGTCAAGAGCAAATAAACAAAACACGAAAACAAACAACGAAAGAATATTGCGAATTTCACGGCGAATATTTCAGAAAATAAATGGTGAAATTATTCAGTGAGTATGGAAACAAATTAATATTTCCTTCAACAAATCGAAAAATATGAAGTCATTTTTTTCGTTGTTCGTATCACGTGTTTTATTCACTTGTTAGGCACGATGCAACGACCGATTGTGTCAAAGAAATACGGTGTTTCCACTCGATTCACCAGCTACGTATTTTCAATCACAGACATGGACAAATGGGAGAGTGATGAACGCAAACTGATCGATGAAATGGAAAAACGAATCATTTTTCTCAAATTCACGGTCCGTGTTGCACCACTGTTGACACAACAACAAAATGAATTGGAAGTGCTTGCGCGAGGGTTCCTTGCCACGTTGCTGCTATCACAATTGCCACGTTGCTGTTACACGACTGTCAAGAAGATAACATGGTGGAATTTCTACAATGCGTATTGGGTGATTTGGATCACATCATCACTTTTGGCTCCCATAGTCGCTCATTAATATTTCAAAATGAAACATCACAAAAAGTGAAATTATAATTCTTATTATTTCAATAAAAAAAATCATTCCATTTCCCAGACAAAACACATACAGTATTTCCACTCAATTCCATAATTTTCTCATTCTTTTACACACTGTATCTCTATTTACGGCTCAATGAGAAGCATGTATTTGTTGTGGTTTTAAGTTTCGCTTTGTTCTATCTCCGCTCTTCTACATCACAGCACAACCACACAACAGCCATACGAACAGCCGAACAAATAAACATGTACAGACATGTCTACTGTGTAATGCTGTTCTGCTATGCTACCGCATTCATTCTATAAGCTAAATCAAATACCATTTGGACCCACGAATATATAACGATAGTGTGGCCGTATGGATAACGCATACGTTGAAATCAAAAGGTCTGAGGTTCGGAACACAGCTTAGGGAGTGGCGGGTGGAAGTTTTTTTTCCCCTTTTTTCCAATAAATTATTAAATAATAACAAAATTTAATTTTTTTTCATAGAAAAACACCACAAAAAATTTTTCTTCAACAAAATTACAAAAGAATCAATCATTTCAGCGTATATAGTACAACCGCAAAAACATAGATTCCATTGAATTTCATTTTCAAAATAAAAAAAACACAATTAAACCATTTCAAATGATGAAAAAAAAATTTAACATGAAAATACACACAAAATAGCAATACTCATTCAAAATAAACATAAAAAAATTAAAAATAAAAGAAAAAATAAGTTTTCGACCACATAATAAATCGAACCCCAGACCCTCAGAAGAACACGCAAAAGACTCTCCCAAACGGCCACACCGTTCATACATACAGTACAGCTCAAAAAGCACTTGACTTGTGCTGTATGCGTAGAACGATCATTTCATTATTTTTTCACAAAATAGCAACTTTCACTCAACCGATTTGAACGGCATAAGTACCATTCGAAAGATAATCACGCGTAGATGCAATTAAAGCCAACACTCACATACGACACATACAACCGGAGTTATGGCCGTTTGAGTGAATTCCCATACATTTTATATGGGGAAAACTCATCATCACTCAAACGGCCATAACTCATGTCTCAAATGTCAAAAGTGAGTGTTTTATGGCTTTGTGCACATCTACGCTCGGAGGCCTTTCGAATGGTACCTATGCCATCCAAATCGGTTGCGCATAAGTTGGTCAAAAGTGTACCACCAACTTCGCATTTGTAGATTAATATATAGATGAAGAAAGAACATTTTATTTCGAATATCAAAGAACAAGAAAATCACATGAGTTATTTTGCGTTTCACACCGGATCCGAGATGATTTTGAAGCATTATTTAA
>NW_022597930.1:0-2426 GCF_009176505.1 Sitodiplosis mosellana
GACGTCTTTTATTTTAGTTCAACTTGTTAATGTAGAGCTTCTACAGTACAATTACATTCATTTCAGTATTATTTTTCATTTTTGTCTGCCAAAATCATTGCTTATTTATTCAAGAAAACAAATTTTTGACGCTCCCAGTGAAAACATATTCACTTGATCAGTGCATTTACATTAAGTTTGGTAATCATTGTTTCGTTTCATGAAATGCAGAATTCATTTAGTAAAAAAATACTTTTATTTCATTATTTCCTTTTCACGTTCATTATATCACTTGATTTGATAATTGAATACCCATAAAAATGTATGCTTTTTTTCTTTTTACCCTCAATAATGGAAAATCTTGTTTGAATCGACTCAAAAACCACTGAATAACGGATCCTGTGAATACTGGAATTCTTGTCAATAGTGGAAAAAAAAATTCCCCACGGGATTCCGTTATTGACAGGTTTTACTGTAATCTTATCTAAATAAAAAATTTCATCGTATTTTCTATGGAAAAATTATCAAATGAAATGTTAATAACTTTAATCAATAATGCTAGCACTAATACGTTTGCGATCAAGTTCATTTTGCCTCTTTTTCTCTTCAATGGTTAATTCAGATCTTGATCATCCCTTTTGTTATTCAAACAATCAGTTATTTAGCGAATTTCACTTTGAGAACTTTGTTTTGTTGACTCTGTGTCTCACATTGTTCGATTGTTTCCTTAGTTCTTACTTCTTTCTTACGTAAACGTTCAGATTCAAGACGAAGATTACGTTTTATTTTTTCCTTTGAGGGTCTCCTTACTCGAATTCTTGTGGTTTGTCGTGTATTTTTTTCAATTGATGACTGATGGTTGTGTGTCATTTCGATTTTATCTCAACGAATAAATAAAATCAATTTAATCAAAATCGTACTATGATAATTCATCTTGCAATAAAAATCAAACATTTTGTCACGGTATTTAAGCGCGTTGCATACGTTGCTCATATTTCCTGTTTTATTACTGCTATTACGAGATTTCGGGTATCTTTGCCTATCAGCCACATACACACATATGTAATAACCAAAAATATGAAAAAAAAATTTCTTCAAACTCCAAAATTTTTTATTCGAAATACAAAACTGCATTTATAAGATCCTTTGTGAGGCCGCGCGAAATTAAACGAGATGCATAACAAAAAAGCCACAAATAAAAAAAGAAGAGATAACACAGACGAACATTCAGTTTCATATACATAGATTATTTTGATTCGTCAGTGAATCGGTAATCGGTCTGCTAGAGAAGGAAAATAACTTTCATGTTTATTTTTCGCCATACTTCTTGGGATTGATTTCCATATCCAAAAAACACTGGCGACCTTAGTAACAAAAAAAATTAAACGATATAGATCCAATTAAATCATCAATATACATAGAAAATGTGCAAGTAGAAAATAAATGAAAATGTTTCTATCATTACCTATTGATAAGCAGCATATAAAACAAAGGATGGAGTCTGAATAAAGAAATTTAATATCTTCCACCAATATATATAGTTTCAATGCAATAAAAAGAATGCCGATTGAAATGCCGATTCGAATGTCATCAAAAATGTGAAAAATGACAAACTGAACGAAAGTCCAACAGTCAGACGCTGAAATGAAAAAAAAGTATTATTCTAATTTCTTCTTGCATGTATTCAAAAACATGTTTAAAATACGAACCAACTATCATTGTAACGTAGATGACCAACATTAAATCCCACCTTGAAGAATCGTCTATCTCACTAAAAGTATAAAATCTAATCGTTGTCAATACTAAGGGAAACACAGGCAGCACATAAGCTAGAATGGATGGCACAACTTGCTTGCGATTTAAAACGTATTGGTTTCTTCTCGGTTCTCCCTAAGAGTAAAAATAATGCAACATGCAATATATGTCGTGGAGTGATTTCAACTCACATTACTTACTTTGAAAATTTTGTTTATACACAACGAAAGATGGACAAATGTGTTTTTGGTCCAGTGTGAACAATACGCAAATCCAACCGTTATAAAAAGTAACACATCTGGGCAACGAATAATCATTTCGGATGGTGTATACACATGGACGAAAGATATATCTTTCGTCCAAATTTTCATCAACGAATAAACGAAAGTGAAAATGGACAGAATCCAAACAGATTCATAGATGACCAACGTTGTACAATGATAATATTTCTTTTCTTTTATTCCATTTCCAAACGCCTCCACGAACATCAGAATTGATACTTCAAAATGAAAACTGTGTCAATATTGCTATAATGTTCTTCAATTTATGTGTAATACCTGTCGCAGGTACGGTCAAACACCAAATTAGTTGAATTGGATTCGGATCTGAGTAGATATCATTCCATTTTGATGGCTAGAACATATTGGAAAATATGAAATTTAGCTAGAAATGTTGAATCACTTATCAAATAT
>NW_022597931.1:0-1267 GCF_009176505.1 Sitodiplosis mosellana
AGTATTGTTGCTTTGTTCAACCATCAACTTTTCTGTTACGCTTTTAAATAGAAGATATCATTTTGCTGCATTTGTGCAACCTTAACTGTTTGTATGTAATAAGTAGGTATCATTGGAAAAATAAACTTTTCTCAACCAGTGTCAATCACAATCACAATCACTACGTAGTTTCAACGCATACTTACTCTCTGAAAAATACCAGACTTTTTAATTTACCCACTTCCAACACTAATGTAGACACTACTCAATGGAGCAACGGACTTGTCGTCACACGCGTAGATGTAGCATTTCACTCTATTTAGCGATTCGTTAGTTGCCGAAAAATCGTCTATGCAGTGCACTCGATATTTAACGTGAAATACTAATATTCCGTAAGCGGAAGTGTGATTTCGTTTACGACGCCGCGCGTAAATAACTCTCGTTAGATATAACGTCGTAATTCATCGTAGTAGCCATAGGTCATTCGGCTAACCGAACATTGGGATGTCACGTTGAATATCGAGTGCACTGCATAGACCATTTTTCGGCAACTAACGAATCGCTAAATAGAGTGAAATGCTACATGTACGCGTGTGACTACACGTCCGCTGATTCATTGAGTACAGCCCATTATTACGCATGCATCGTCATCATATGGAGTATTTTAATGGATCTTTGGTTGGTTGTGTTCACAGGATGTTAACAAGATGCACGGTATAAGATTTTGAACTTCCATCGAATAAAAAACAAAAACGAAATCAGTGTAAAACAGTGTTTTCATAGGAAGTATTTTTGAGTTTTTCTAAATTTTCGTTCACAAATTCTTCAATGTCGTTGATAATTTCACGGTCAATTAACATAAGCGTTGACTCTATGTCAAACGCACTTATTTCTAGAATTATTTTGATATCAACTACAATTGTATTATTGGAAAATTTCTCTAATTCAGAAAAATGTTTTTCGAGGCCCTAAAAATAAAATGTATGATATAATTTTTATATTAAATTAGCCTTCCTTCTGTTTACCATTTTAACGACTTGAATTTGCACTGTTTTGACAATTGTTTTGAATAATGTCGTTCAGTTCTAGTTGCATTCGTGCATTCGCAATGTTACTCATTTGAATAGCACACTCATTTGCAGTGCCATTCGTAACCATTCGCGAATGCTTGTATTTAAATACATTGAATGGTTGCATTCGCATTCGTAGCATTTGAACAACAAGCAGTCAAAATACTTACTCTTCTCTAACTATTTTTAAGTCGAAAGAAACTTGCTCTCTTTTTCTT
>NW_022597932.1:0-2632 GCF_009176505.1 Sitodiplosis mosellana
ATTTATGTCGACTGGAGATTCATGTTGCGTTTTTACGAAATAATTTTCCATGTTACGTTCTTTCGCATATTGCTTCTTTGTTGTATTTTTTCGATTGCTCTGTTCATGTTGCATTTCTCAGTTTGATTTCATTCATTCATTTACCAAAGTGATTTCGATGTGCCGATAACACCAATGAATTTTGCACACAAAATACTATATTAGAACTTAAAATCGGCTGTGTTGTGACCGTCTTAATGGGAAGTTTTTATGAAAACCTCGGAGCGCCGCTGCTATTGCATTGACTTCTATGGCCAAATGTACACATGGAAATATCTCGAAAACGGCTGGGTAAATCAGCAAAACGGACCGTGATGTCACTCCCAAGAGGAGTGTTAACATCCGGCTGGTTTGACAGCCTAGAATACAAATCCGGTGGAATTCCAGCTGATCCATGGATTACCACTTCAATTTCTTTGCGTTGTGGTAAAATTCCATACAAAACATAGGGAATAGGACTTTACAGATGCACATAAAAAAGGAAGGACTGGAACCTCGTCAAATCCTTGGAATCCATGGATCAGCTGAAATTTCACCGAATTTGTATTCTAGGCCATCAAACCAGCTGGGTGTTTACACTCCCTTTGGGAGTGACATCACGGTCCGTTTTGCCGATTTATCCGGCCGTTTTCGAGATATTCTCATGCGTAAATATTTAATAATATTATATTCAATTGCATTGGCCTATAGGATGGAAAACAATGGCGTTGGCGATGCGAGCACGGGATTAATTTTCTTATTAGTTTTGAGAATTTTTCTTCATAAAATTTTCATTAAGAACACCGTACAACACATGTTTTCGCACAAGAGAAATTCCAATGGCGTTTGTTAGAGGACCTCAAAACAAACACTTCTGCATCATTAGAATGTCCGGAACCACGTCTAGATTTTTTTTTATCGATTTCGGTAGTTCTTCTGGGAACCTGAAAAATCAGCGGAATTTTCTTACACTCAAAACATCGTTTTTTGCACATTTCTTGGCTGGTATTTATTGAAAATTGTAGCGAGTGCACTGACTCGTGCGCCTATACGGGAATATAAGCGCACGACGTCGCCGCACGAGCGGCGACCGCATGTATAACAAACGAATACCGAATAAAGAGAATGAGTCTAATTGTTACCAGCAAACCCGACGTGTCTTATTATCGAATATTCTACCCTACCTTTAGCTACGGATCCAAAGATAAGAGCTACGGATCCAAATAAAAAAGGTAACGATCAGAACACCCTTAAACGATTCAAACGATTGAAACTACAATAATACATTGAATTCAACCTATCTGGTGAGAGCTATGAGGCAAAATGTCGAGGAAATAGTCTATTTTTCCAGTTTTTCGACCAAAGCTCGAGCAGTATACATTTTTTTCACTTACTATGTTCGGCAATATTGTGGCCAGAGTATAGCTGAGCAATACTCCTGAACATATTAACTCGAAAAATCAACATCCAATATACTTTATTGGCTCAAAATCACTTTTCGCTATAAAACGGTATTTTTGTGCATTTTCGAAGTCCTGAAACTTTTCAACTGCTTAAAATAGAGCAATAGTGTCTGAAGAAACTTTTTAGTACTCCTCAAGAAATTTTCAGGCCAAGTACTAAAAAGTACTAAAAGTGTACTAAACAAACGCCATCGGAATTTCTCTTGTGCGAGAAGAAAAGTTGAAATTTGTCGAACGGTGGAAGTATCAGAAGAAAGTACTTATCAAGATACGATCATCCGTTGGAAAATTATTAGCGTTAAATACGCGAACATAGTAGTTCAACATCGTTCAACATCCAACGGATGTGTATATACATGGTAATACCATGATGGTATACAAGATTTCAAACTTAGGCAAATTCGAGAGAGTGATTGTCAAATAGTTCACTTCCTAACATTAGTTTCGCGGCGGTATTTTTTTTATATGGGAGCTTAAGGAGAAAACACAGAGTCGCGTTAAATGAACCATTTGTTGAAAAATTGAAATTTCTGGCGAACGGACGGGAAAAACGTGTTTTTAGTTTCATTGAAATTTTCGGACAAATTTCGGCCAAAAAATTGTCCGTCCGTCCGAAAACGTGTCCGAACATTCGGACTGTCCGAAAGTTCGGACAAAAAAGCGTGTCCGAAATGTTTCGTACAAAACCTGTCCGTGTCCGTTGTCCGTTTGTCCTAGATAAAATTTTTCGGACATTGTCCGTCCGTCCGAACTTTCGGACGGACAAAACTTGTCCGTCCGAACTTTCTTTTTTTTCAAGTTTTGTCCGTCCGAAGTTTTCGGACGGACGGACGGACAACCTTTTGTCCGTTGACAGCTTTACATGAAATATTTAATGATAGGGCATATCAAGGTCCATCATCTGGCAAAGTTTCATCAAAGTTCAACACCCAGTTTCCCCATAAAGAGGGTTAAAAGTTGAATTTTCAACGTTTTTTGGTAATAGAGCTTCATATCGATACACTAGAGCTACCCCAAAATCATCATGAATCCACAACATATATATACCGTTTGAAAGGTCTTTTCAAAAGCTATCCAAAACCGTTTGGAAAACTTGTGGTTTTTACAGAATTAAAGCGATTTTTTCGAGTTTTTAAAAGAACAGAATTAAA
>NW_022597933.1:0-4092 GCF_009176505.1 Sitodiplosis mosellana
ACGTAAATTTTTTTTTTTTTTTTCATTGCAAAAGTTCCAAAAATCTTTCTTTTTTCAAGTTATTATACGTACACATGATATTGAAACCAAAAAAAAACTTAACAAAAATCATGAATCACTTAATCAAAATTGTTGCAATATATAACAACGTGTTTTTTTAAGTTATCGAAAGAGAATGATCGTCGATTATCTTGCAACACGTTGTTGTACATTGAGAATTTACGTTCGACATTTCACGATGTAATTGGAGCAAATTTAAAGGCATTCAATTCATCAGGTGTTAGTCCATCGATGTACTTGTTTTGTTGTGTTGCTTTTCCTGTGCTTAAAATTGTAGCAATTTCTTTCAACGTAGAAAATCCTTTGTTGCGAGCGACAACTCGATCAAACTTGGCAGTAAATTCTGGTCTTCCTCGCATATTTGTCAAATTTGCACGTACAGATTCAAATGATTCAAGCGCTTCAACAAGTGGAACACCTTGTGCTTGTAGTTTGTTGATGGATGTGATGATGCAGGAAAAATTGCTTTTTATGAATGCTAAGTCTTCCTTCAAATTTGGCATGTCGATCGTTTCCTTAGCTTTTACTATCGAATTTGCGTCCTCTTCATCTAGCTCTGCCGAAAATTCCTTAATTTGATTGTAATTGTCGGCGTAGTACACAGCAGCTGCAATCCATGTACCCCATCTCCAACTCGATTGAATAGTTGCCTCAAAATGAGCTCCGATTGCAAATTGTCAAATTTTATTGAACGTATTTCATAATGTGTTTCAATCAGAATAAAACATGTCGTGTTATGAATTTGTTGGTTGTATCGCTAGCAGTATTAATTTGATATTTGTTTACATTGGGAGCGAGTGCAACTCATGATTCCCAAAAATTCTTCTTGTAAACATAAACTCAAAATCGAAAATAAACATCTTCGTTCATTCTGTTGATATCATATGATATTGAAATTTAAGAGATATTTTGTGCAAACTTGACTATAAAAATGATTTTGAAACGTTGAAATTGATGAAATATTTATGAAAAACCGAATAACTTGAAAATATTTATTCATTGAAAAAAGTAGCTGAAATATTTAAAAAAATATTTTTTATTTGCGCAAATATTTTTTTCTGCCCTGGTAATTCGACTTGATCCAATTTTTTTCGTTTTACACAACAGCAGTTTACCAACCATCAATATCTCTAATTATTTCTTGCATTGATTTTTGTCAATTCGTTTGATCAACTGAAGAACACCAGTCGACCAAAAAACACATTCACTCAAAGTTCAATATTTTATTGATAACGATTATGAAAATGACAATTCAGTTACTTACTTTACGATTCCAAAAGGTTTTACGACTATTTGCAATGGCACAACCAGTTCTGACTAAATTGTATTAGATTTACAATTTGATTAATTGAAAATGACTGAAGAAATTTTTTGTTTTTACGGTCAAAAAATAAGCGGTGGACATTAATAACAGCAAAATCGGCTGGAAATTTTTTCGACGCACCATCTATGCCGCCTCTGTCATTCTCACTCGTTTCGTCGAATCTGTGATGTAATGACAGAATACATTTGCCAAACAGAATGTATGCTGTCACAGTAGTTGTTTGGCGCGAAAACTTTTGCTAAAGGTGGCGCGTCGAAAAATTTTCCAGCGTCTCAATGCATACATTCAATGTATGCAAATTCGTATTCAATTACGATGCTAATTCCCACCGAAAATAACACTCACAATAAAACGAAAAAAACGAACAAGAAATTTCTTGTGTGCTCCGTTTTTTTTTTCAACTTTAGATAGATTTTCAATATGAAATTTAACAATCACTCTGCAATACGAACGGTATGATACAGCAATGTCGGATACGATGATGATACTCAATTCAATCAAATGCTTGTGTCGCAGTTTGTTTTTGTGTGAGTGAGAGAGAATGTATCGTGTGTAGAAAAATAGAATATCCTCGTCATATAGCGTATGGCCGCAGAGATGTAAATTGCATTTGTATGAGTGAATGAATGTGCAAGTGTATGTACTTGGTGTTGCGCAGTGTTTTTCATAGATACATCTATATCTAAAAATTAGATATAGATTAGATAGATACGTATCTATATCTGTATCTGGATATTTGATTGAAAACAAAAATATCTATATCTAAATCTAGATATTGTGCTATTTTTGGTCATATCTTTCTATCTATCTATGTTAAAAAGGTAGATAAATCAAAATCCTGAAAACGAAAAAAAAAATCAAACAAACAAAATAGACGTTTCGTTCTTCAAATGAAAAAACATTTCACCGGTTTGTTTGATATTGTAGTTTTTCATTTATTTTTATGTGTATTTGTTCATTGTCACAAAAGTTGTTTTAAGTGTCCTTAAACTATTTTAACAAAAAGTCAATTGCGAAAAAAAATCATCACAGAATATGAATATATTCGAAGTTTCTTGACATTATTCAAGTAGAATTTAATTGCGAAAAAAACCAATACAGAATGTGAAAATACTCAGAGTTTTTAGAATATTTCAACAAAAATTCAATTATGAAAAAAAATCACAAAATGATTCATATTCGGAGTTCTTGAAATTATCCAATTATTATTAATATCGATTGCAAAAAAATGTTACGAAATGTGGAAATACTTGAGAAAAATGAACGCAAAAATGAAAACCGACGAAGTTATTTATTGAACCAGGCGTTCTTCTTTACGACATCTTATGAAAATCCAGAAGGACGAACCCGTCGGGGAATTAAATCATTTCGGATAGCAGCTATTAAATTCTGAATAAATAAATAAATAATGTCGGACGACCAAACAACACAAAACAATAAAGTTTCGTTACAAAATAGAACATGAATAAAAAATTAACATGGATTTGTTTTATTTCTCTTGAAATGTACTTATAGAGTTTGTTCTCTCTTATTTTTGTTATTTCTTCCTAATTTTATCTATCACTACAAAAATAGATAGATATCTAGATATTCCAAATCTAGATAGATATTTTAGATATATATCTATATCTACATCTAAACGCAATTGTGTATTTCTAGATACCAAAACCGTATCTACGAAAAACACTGGTGTTGCGTGTATATGTGTTTATATGACAGTGTATGCAAATGGTTCTGCGTATTTGTTGTTTGGAAAATAGTCAAGTTGAAATAAATGAAAAGAGTACGCATGAGAGATGGTGTGCCAGCCGCACACCAAAAGAAAGAGTGAGACAATTGCAATTGTGTAGGCAGAATAACTGTGTGTGATTTTGTTTTTTATGCTGCACAAAAATAAATAAGGTAATGTTCCCTTAAACGGGACGCTCCCTTAAACGGGACAGTCAAGTATTTTTGACTTCTGAGTTTGACAGCGAGCTGTCATTTATACCAAACGATTAGCTCAACGAACGCTCACTTTTGGTAGTATTCCGAAGAGAATAGACGTACCGCGTGTGTGAGAAAAAATTGTGTCGTGAAATTTGCGTACAACAAAACTTTTTTGATCAATTCGCCTACACCCACAGTTTGAAGTGTTTTTAACATTTGTTGAAGGTAAATATATTGAATAGTTAGTAAATTGTGTCTATTTCAAAGCTGCAAAGTCCATTTTTCGATATCGCGTCATAAATTTTTTTTTTGGTGACTCGCAAAAATGTCGGCTTTTTCCTTAAATGGGACAGCGATGTTCCCTTAAACGGGACACTCTGCATTTTTAAGTTAAGCAAGATGGGGGCAAGATGGGGCAAAATGGTCTACAGCAAATTTGTTCGTCGTGAGTCGCTCTACAACTTTCACCAACACAAATTTCGGCTGATCCATGGATTCTCTGGATTTGGCCAGATTCTGGTGCTTCCCTTTTTATGCGCATCTGTAAACACATTCTATCTATGTTTTGTTATGAAAGAAATTGAAGTGCTAGAATCAGGTCGAATCCTGAGAATCCATGGATCAGCCCAAATTCCACCGGATTTGTATTCTAGGCCGTCAAACCAGCCGGGTGTTTACACTCCCTTCGGGAGTGACATCACCAGGGCAACCAAAAATATTCATGAAAAATTCCAAAATATTTATGTAAATATTTACGAAAAATCGTCGAAATATTTATG
>NW_022597934.1:0-1292 GCF_009176505.1 Sitodiplosis mosellana
GTTGTTCGGTCCGAACAAAGTTTTTTTTTCATACAAAATTTAATGTTAACGAACGAACAAAATAATTTTTTTTTCAACCTTCCGAACGAACGAACGAACGAACAAAACAGTTTCTTTTTATGTTGACGAACGAACGAACAGACGTTCGAAGCCAACACTATCCACCGGTGTGCGACTCGAACTCGAGTCCACACGCTCATAAGTCTGCTTTCCTACCTACGCGCTGATTTTGCTCTATTCAAAAAGGCGACAATGCTGCATTTTAACTACAACATTTCATGTTTCATTTTCTTTGGCTCAATACACACCACTTTGTGTTTGTTTAGTGTTGGTTGGTTTTGTTGAAAAAAAAATTTCGGGTACAAAACAACTGATATCGAATAAAAAAACTTCTTTCGAAGTAATTCCTCGTGACGAGAGCGAACACGAAACAGTTGATATCAATTTTAAAAAATCATTTCGGAGCGATTTGGATTCGCTTTTTTTTCATTCTTCCAACTAATTTCAGAATCGCTCCGTAATGATTTTTTAAAATTGATATCAACTGTTTCGTGTTCGCTTTCGTCACGAGGAATTACTTCGAAAGAAGTTTTTTTATTTGATAGATGTATTTTTCAAATCTTTCGTTACTTTATCCGGCAAAATCATGCTTCGCAAATCAGACTTCAAAGACTCAATTTTTGCATTTATGATCTGTTCAATACCCGTCAAATTTGGGTCTGCATCCAAAGAAAAAGGGCGCTACATTTTCATTTTCAGCATTTTTTGTACGTAAATCATTTAATTCAGTTCTGATGTTATCCAACTCATTTGATAAACGTAAAATTTCAGTATTTTGAGCAGAGATTTCGATGGATTTTTCGTTGCTTTTTCTAATCTCTTTCTCCAGTTAGCTTTGAATGACAGCATTATCGACGAAATGTTTTCTGCATGACATACAAGTGAGTGCAAAAGGCGACGAATTATGGAAAAAACGTTTATAGCGCTTCATAACATTCTCAATTTTCCATTTGTTTACTGAGCCGCTACTGTCAATCAAATCAAATGCACAGAATAATTCACGAGCAAATTCACACTTAGTCATACATTCAATGAAAATAGCATTTTTACAGAGAAAACATCTCAGGTATTCACCCTGAAATAATGAACCATCACACTTTTTTGTTTTGCAATCATGTCCAGTCTCCATCGTGATGTGTTTTTTTCTTCTTCCTTGTTTACACTGTTGTATATACGTTATGTATCGTTGGTTATGTTTATTGTCTTGTGTTATTTTGCAATTAAACTCGAGT
>NW_022597935.1:0-3203 GCF_009176505.1 Sitodiplosis mosellana
TCGGTTGTGTATATGCTCTTCCAAAGTGTGTAGCAAATGAATTGGCAATTTCGTATGGGTCGATGCATTTGTTGCCATCATATTCCATTTCATTTGGAAGATCGTTATTGGTATTATTGCACGTTCTTACATACTCGAAGAATTTCTGTGGATCCTCATTTATCAATTGTTCCATTTCGAGTTTGTAGTTTCTAAAAGCAGAACGAGATTTCTTTTTATACTCACGACGTAGTTCAGCATGATCCTTACACGTCTCGTTTGTAGAATCAAACTTCTTCATTTTGTGCAATGTATTTACTCTGTTCTTCAAATTGATCAGTTCATTATCAAACCACTTCGGGTGAATTTGGTGTTTCTTCGTTCTCATTTCAACAGTCGTATCAATTGCAGTGTTGACTATTGCGTAAAACTGATCAATTGCATCGTTTAAATCCATTCAAAAAAATTATTGATCGATGTGTAGTCAGCATGTTTGAAGTCTTTGTATGTAATCACATCATCCGATTTGCTGTCAATTGTATCGTGGATGATGACTTCGAGTGCTTGATGGTGTGTTTCATTTTTTGCTATGTTACTTTTGCTCATATTGCATGTAAATGTGTTTGGTTCATTCGTCCATAGCAAATCCAACATTCGTTTGTTTTCATTGTGGTGAGTACATATTTGAAACAAACCCAGCTCGTGGCACGTATCGATGATAATTTTCTCTTTCTCGCTCACTGCATTAACAGCAACGGCTATTTCTGGATTCGGCTCAAATTTGATATCAGGATCATGAGCATCATTTGCGTTGCATGTATACCAGATCAGATTGCGCAAATTGAAATCACCTGACACAAGTAGTATATCGTTTTGCTTTGCTTTTGATGCTACTTCACGCAATGCATTCATATGTGCTTCATAAACTTCCAACGGTGAATCTGGTCTTATGTAAACTTGGACCAGTATCAAGTTTCTGCCGTTGCATTTTACTTTGACCCATACTTGTTCAGCACCAAAATGTTCAGCTGTTCCGATACATTGCGGATTGAATGCTTTGTCAATTGCGATAAGAACGCCACCCCAACCCTTTTTCTTGACACGCTGAAACTGTTCAGTGGCAGGTGATCTATCGCATCTGAATACTTCGAAGTTCGGTGGAAATATCTCTGATGAAGAAACATCTGCGTTGAGGTGCGTTTCGCTTAACATGTAAATTTTAAAAATTGCTGCTAAAACTTCTGATAAAAAATCAACTGATTTGTCTATACTTCTCACGCCGTTCAAATTATTGCAGTATATCAAAACGTCATCAAGCATTGTTTGACTTACATTCCATAGTGATTTTGATTTTGAAAGTTGAACGGTTGAAAATTTTGATGTGGTGTGTGTGAATAGTGCGGATGGAAAAGTGGCATAGTTGGCTGAGAATGAACCTGCTGAGGTGGAGGGTAGAAATATGGCATTTGGTACCAAAAAGGAGACGGCACATTAATAGGTAAATGTTGCAGCGGCTGTTGTTTATGGTGTCCGAAATTATTGACCGGTATTTGCCTTTCTCGGTATTGTGAACGATATTCATGACGACGATGCCCATTCCCATTGACAATTCTCCTTCGATCAATGCGATTGTTTTGATATGTTTCATGGACATGTCTGTTGTTATAGTTGTTGCGATGATTCCGATTGGAATTGACTTGTTGTTGCACATTTTGTTGTGGCATTGGACTTTGTCTTTTCTTTTTCGGGGCATTTGATTCAACTGGGCTTGTGTTACTTTGCATTTTCAATGGACAATTGAATTGTTTCAAAATGCAGTCCGGATTCCATCCATCCATTGAGACAATTCTTTCACAAATCGTACGAGACAATGTTGAAATTTTGAATGATGAAAATCTTTTTGTTTTCCCTTTGAATCGTTTGTTGGGTAATTTTTCAACAAGAAAAGAATCGTTATTGGCGACGAAATTACCAATAATGAGAGCAGCAACCTCATCGGGACTGGTTTCTATTGGCATTCGTGATACGTGAATTGCATATACACCGTTCACAGGAGATATTTTCGGTGTTTTGATATTCTTTTGTTGATTTTTGCTCGTTTCGGCTAATTGATGTGAATCTCTGTTTTCAATCTCTGTCAGTTGTTTCTGTGAGTATTTGAATTTGCACACTTCACATGTTATTTCGAACGGTGAATCGACGTTGAATGTTGAAAAAAATTCGGGCACTTTGTCTATGTCATTCAGAATATTCCAGTTGATTGTACCACTTGCCTCTGTTTTTTTTTCCATCAATCCGAACTTAATCAGCATTTCCTTTGTTCGTTGTACATCTCGATTGCGCAGGCATTCAACATATACTTTTTTGTGGCAAAATATGCAATTCAATGACCATCCGTTATATTTTAATCCCGAACAATTCTTGGTTTCACAACAATGGGGTTCAGATGACATTTTGTGGTTAAGTTTTTCAAGCAGCAAAACAAAAATCAGTATTTCTCAATTATTTTCGGGTGTTTCACTTGAACTTCAATTTCTTTGGTGAATATTTTATTCAAACTTTCATGTCGTTGCAAATTAAAGTCGAAAACGTTTCCAAAAACCTGAAAAAAACTCGAAAATTTATTAACTTTTGCAGAGCAATGAAAAAACAATGTTGATACTTTGACAGCTGTCAGCTGATCATCAACATCGATCTTATCGACAAATTCGATTAATTTCATGTAACAATTTTCGTTAGGAAAATGGTGACTTTTCAGTAATTGATCAAATTCCTTAATTTCTTTAGCCAATTCAGATATGTTCAAACCCACAATCGTTTCCGGAATGGCAAATGTTAAACATTCGTTAACTAGCAAACCATAGAAATCATTACCAATACGTTCGGCCATTTGTTGAAACATCCATTTTCCATTTGGCAACTGAATATTTATGTTACTTAAAATGTGTAATACTTTTGACAAATAAGTAAACACATGTTTATAATTCGGTCGTAAATTGTTTGATTCACCATAAATGAGGGGCTGAGAGTGAAAGTGACCAAGAAAATGTTGAGAGTAAAAGTGTCCAACCAAATTCTAGTTGGTACCAACTAGAGGCTAAATGGTACCAACTAGAGGCTAAATGGTACCAACTAGAGGCTAAATGGTACCAACTAGAATTTGGTTGGACACTTTTACTCTCAACATTTTCTTGGTCACTTTCACTCTAAGCCCCTCAAATATA
>NW_022597936.1:0-1504 GCF_009176505.1 Sitodiplosis mosellana
TTAAAATAGTCGAAAATAGCTAAAATAGCTAACGTGTGGCAAGCCTGGATGTGGCTTATGTGCCCATTTGAGTTTTAATTAACCCAAATATGTATATGGAAACATATAATTTTGGTTTTGGGGTTTTTGAGGTATGCCCTTTCGAACGCGCATGGGCATTTGAAAATTGGCGTCTGACATGATTGTATGTTTTTTGGTGAGCCTGAAGATTTGAATTCATTTTAGGCTCTCAGAATATTGAGATGGGTATCTGCAACCGTTTTAGGTTTTCTTAATATGGGCTGCCAGACCCATAGGCACCGCCACTGGTTAGGATGTCGTTACCTGGGGCGCCATCCGAAATGTGGCACAGACTAATCCTCTGTGTATCAGATAAAATAAAAATGAATAGACGCGACCATGACAAAGCCTCGGATTCCCCCTCCTTCGACCTATCAAAACAGACCCTCTCGCATCGCCCAATGGACTCCGGTACGCCCTCCAACAATCATCCTCATCAATGCCTAACCTGCCCGCGAAGCTTTCCATCAGCAGCCTCACTTAATTATTAAATTACTAAAATGTACTAAAAACTACTAAATTCTCTCAATGGTTCTGGACAACTGTAGGTGATGCTACGTAGTATTAAATAGTACTAAAATTGACAGAATTGAACTGTTACAGACCCTCATGAACGTTACTCGCTGAAATATCGGTATTTAGTTAAATATTGGCCCCGTACATCTCGTGGATTTTTCAGCTGTTTGGACTGTAATATTTTTAAAGTTTATCCAAATATTCCAGCGAGTAACGTTCATGAGGGTCTGTAAGATTTTTCATGTGTAAAATGTTCATAAAATTTATTTATTGGACTCTGAGCTACAACTTTGCCAAAGACAGTAATAAGCTATCACCAAAACCGAACGATTTATTGACTAAAATTTGACATATTCAGGCTTGCCACACGATTTTGAAAAAAAAATAGTCGAAAAAGCAAAAAAAAAATTTGAAATAGCAAAAAAAGCTGAAAGCGAAGAAAAGTGCAAATATCTATACAAACCGTTATTAAAATCGTTCCTAAGGTCAAACAATAAACATATATTCGTTTCTTTTCGTTTTTTATTGATGAATAATAAGAAAACAGTGCATGCCAATGATCTATATCAATATTAATATCATTTGTTTATAAACATAAACGATGTTCGACACTGCAAAAAATGACGGGTCATTATTTCTTTGAAAAATAACCACTTATTAAGGCGGACTTCTGTCTTTTAGCTCTTGACAGATTATCGATTTCGATTTGAATTGCTTGTAGTTCTTCGCGTTGTTTTTTTTGCATTGTCGAACATAGCTTGTGCGGTTGTCATTGTTTCAAAGTTTTTTGTTTTTAATCCAGTAGATAACATATTTTCTGCAGCACTAGTTATCTCATCAATACTCGATTTCTTATCATCAAATCGTTTCTTTGCTTCGTTGATTGGCATCATTGATGGCTTGAATCAGCTTTGAAACGATAATTTTC
>NW_022597937.1:0-6264 GCF_009176505.1 Sitodiplosis mosellana
ACGACGACGACGACGACGACGACGACGACGACGGCACACGAACGGAAAAGTGTCTCAGAAAGTGGTTTTCTACGCGTTTCATGAGTTTTTATGATGATCTAAACCAATTTTGTGAAAAAAGTTTTCGGGACCAATTCCTATACTTTCCCTTGACACGTTGTGTACGGAAAAGTAAAAAGAATGCATGTTTATGGCCAAGTAAATTTAGCAAAAAGAATGCATTTTGTTCCACCTATTCAGATAATAATAAAGAAAAGCATGTTCTCATCACGGAGGACGGTAGTCCGACAAGTGACGCTCCATAAACTGTGCATTTCAAGCCAAATGTCAAAAATGTCAATTTGCGTCACGACTTTATATACAGTTAGGTACCGTTGGAAAGGTATTGGCCAAAATAGGCGAAAACACCATATCTTCCATGCCTAAGTGTGGTCTAGTCGAAAATATAGTGGTTGCAAAATTGGCAGTTTGACCATGGTTTTCTATGAAATTATCGATTTGGATGTACGTTTGTACGTCTGTCCGTACTTTTTTTGACCGCCGACGGATCCCGGTACCGATATGCCCAAGTTGTAGCTGGTGTCGGGACATATCGAAACCCGTCTTCAGATTGACATTTGCATTACAGACGAGCTTGCTATGGCTTCACTAATCTGCATATATACGATTTTTTGAAGTATTTATTTCGCACACTGGATCAACTCAGTCGCCGATCGGGTATTATTTGAGAAGACTTTCAAAAAGTTCCATACACACATTCATGTGATATAAAAGAAAAAAGTCGACCCCCTTAAATTTCACCACAAACACGAATTCTCAAAAATCCGCCCAACCGATGTTAACCAAAACCTGAGCGTTTAAAGCCGGCCACCATACCCACAAAATGGCATATGCCAAATATCCGGGAAAATTCGTATTTCGAAGTTCTGGGCATCGGCAACCCATTGATGAACGAAATTTGTATGAAGAGTCGCATTCTACGATGAAAATGCTGCCGAAAACACGCATTGACTTCCTGGAAAAGGCTCCTGAAAGGCCATATCCGCTCAATTTTCGACGAGCAATCGATTAAAAGTGGTCACAATGCGATCTGAGGGCATTTCATGGTCGAAAAATAAGTCGGATTGTAGTGAATTCTTCAACTTGCATTATTCGCACTGAAAATTAAATTTTTTTTTCGAAATACACCTCTAACGATGTTTTCGTCTTAGAAAACTACCAATTTTTCGTGCAAATAATGGGAGTCTACGAACATTTGTGTCCAGCAATGGACAATACACAAAAAGTGATCGTACGTGATTGAAAATGTCAACAAATCAACAATAACACTTGAAAAAGCTTAGCTATCAATTTGGAAATGTTTAGATGTTAAGCACCTCATTGTCTTGCGATTTGATGTTTATGTTTACTTCTGAAGCACGAAGTTCATTTCATATTTAGATAAAAAGCACGTAACTTATTATTTTTCTTAAAAACACGTATTGCATTTTGCTTATTATTGTTCTTAAAAAACACGTATTGCATTTTGCTAAATCAGCATTTAATTAGTATAAATAGAGCTATAGAATGATAGTTTAGTTAGTTCAAATTTGTAACTCAAACCGTTCATTTAAAATAAAGTGAATATAAAATTTTATGTAAAGTTGTTCACTCTACAATTTGAATACCCCATTTCATTGTGATTTTGGTCATAAATCGGCATTTTGGCATCTGAATGTATGAAATTGAACTTTTGTTCGGGGGATACATAAAAAATGCACTTTCCAGAGCTTTGGTGGTTGGAAATTAATATGTTTCAATGAAGTAATGGGTCTAAAATTACTTCAAATCTCTTTTAATGGATATTTTGAAATTTAATCTGCGTATCCAAAGAAAATACAGCGTCCTTGCGTCACTCAAAATGATATCATTCTTTTTGAGTGGTAAATCAACGGACAGGAGCGTCACTCCATTTTAACCTCGTCTAGAGATTTTTAATCTGATACATTTATATTGTCAAAAAAGAAAGTATGTTTGCTAAAAACAATGTAAACAATTAAATTTATTTCGATCACTTTCAACAGGATTTCATGAACGTTAACACGTTCGAACAAGCGAACGACCAATATATTTGTTATTGGACACACCACTTGTCACGTCGCATTTTTTCTTGAGTGGAGTTACAGGCGCACAGTACTCTCATTGATGGAACACGCATCTCCTGTTCATTCCATTCATAACCGAACGCCGTTTGAGTGTACACTGTACAACGACAAATACATGAGATGTCCGATCGTGTCAAGGTTTATAAATTCCTGTTTACGGCGGTCGGAATAGAGTAGATTTAAACTGAGATGCCGATTTCTGTTCTGTCACTTTTAACGCACCATTACATACACCACATATATAAATCATTTGTCAAAGTTACTTTGTCGTGCGCTAGAGCCTTCAGCGCCCCTTCAGCTTTGTTCTCGCATACAGTCGAACGCTTGCTTTATTATGAGTGTTAATACAGTAGATGTTTGTGCCGCTACGATAAGTGGAGAGAACGGCACGTTGACTGTTTGCATTTCATTCACACGCTGCTATATGAATGTAGCAATCGCCTGCAAACGAGTAAGAACAGAAATAATGTTCAATCGTCATGCGCTTGTTGGTGTGTGTTTGTGCATGTTTGATTGTCGCTTGATTAGCGTACACAAATGTCAGTCAGCATAGATGTTGAACAACATACATTCTTTTTTCGCTAACGTTACTATACAAAATACATACATTCTTCTAACCATTTTAAGTTGCTATCAAACATACTTCTCTTTATTGCTACGAAGTTGGACAAACTTGCGTTCTTTTACGTCTCACCAATAGATTTCATGTAGTGCTAAAAAGTGGGCTTCGTATTCCTTCTCAATTTCAAATAATTGATGAACGCGTGCACCGTAGCGTGATCAACGCACACTCGCTCGTTCGTTCGTATGCGAAAATCTTCGTTCGTTCGAAATTTCTGAGATGTTCGTTCGTAGATGATTTTTGAAAATTCTCCATTTACAGCAAGATTGTTGCTGTTTTTCATATGAAGAATATCTTTATTTAAATTGTCTCTTGCTGTAAATCGAGAAAAAATGAATTGGGATTCATTTTCGCAAATCACCTACAAACGAACGAACGAAGGAACGAACATTTTCGCATATGAAAGAACGAACGAATGAGCGCTCGTTGATCACTTTGATGTACCAAGTGCCCGGCACTAACAAAACAAAGTAAAACATGGTTATGCGATGAATTCGTTCAGCGCCATTAATTAGATGATGACATCGGTGGTTATCTTTATTAAACACAATCACCAAATTTTGTTACATTCATTTAGTGTGTTTTGTTCGCCTTCAGTATTTGACGCACAAACACACAATACTCATTCACAACTTGTGCACGTGGGTGGGTGGGTAAGTAATAATTTTGTGGAGTTCAATTTCCGTATGAATTAAGTCAGTTGGAGTATGAGTTGATCGTAATGACATAACTACATTTCCAATGCGCACGATCGTGTACGATCTAATATCGATTCGCAATCGTGAGTAATCAGGAAATTCCTGATTCGAATGTGCATTTGACGATGAGCGACTTACACTCAGTGTAGTATACTATATAATTTATTGGAAAGATAATACACATGAAAAAAGACAATGTTGCTCTTATTGATAACATCAATAAAATTTATTTGCAATGTAATTTACACTTTTACGACTAAAGTTGTAGCAATCTTGAAAATCGCTGGTATAATATGATAACATTTCTTGTGGAAAAAAAATATAAAGTATCGGCTATGAATAAAATATATGGCTGACAAATTTCAAGTTTAAATGCTATCCTCATCCAGTAGCAATCTTGTTTGAATTTAATTGTATTCCACTTTCTCTGATCATAATTGATTAAGAACCTACAACAACAATAAATTATTTAAACAAAGAAAAGGATTCCAAAAAATTATGATCAGAAGTCAAATGTTGTGTGTTATCAACGTTTAGTAAAAGTCTGAGAAATCAAGTTTCGAGTGGAATTTTCAGCAAATGAAATGGAATTAAATGAATGTGGTGTACTTTTAAATGTTGACTCTAATGATTCGATTGCCGGTTATTATCGTTGTTTGATTCGAGCTCCTCATAAATTTTAATCTGCAATTAATTATCGCTTGATCACACTGTAACCTGAAAATCAAGAATTTTTTTGAAAATAAACGTCTCCAAAGTCACAAAAAGAAAATGAAAAAATATGGAAAATAAACAGAGCGTGTTATGAGCTGATATCAGCAGCCCCAACTGAGGTCAGTTGCTGAGCTCAGCTGCTGACGAGTATGCGTTGCGTTATTTTAACGCTTTTGCAGTACAAAATTCATATTCCTCTCTAGTTTCCAAGTCAAATTTGAATGAAGAGAATATGAAATTTGACTTGTAAATGCGTTAAAACAACGCAACGCATACTCGTCAGCAGCTGAGCTCAGCAACTGACGTCAGTTAGTGCTGAAAATAAACCAAACAATTTTTCGTCCCGACTTCCCATCAAATGAACAATATAAATACCTGAACTGATAGAAATTTTTTGCGAAGCATCATTGTGAAATTTGACGCCAGCATTGCTGTCCCTTCTAAATATCGGGCGATGATTTTGATGTGTATTATGTGCTTGAACAATGGTGATCTTTTCTTTGTCGGAATCCATCGTTGGCATTTTTTCGAAAATACCGCTATCAGTGAGCGTCACATTTCCATTAATAATGTCTTCTCCTTGCGCATTCGCATTGGATTCTGCTACGTTAACAAAGGCTGTGGACAGTTCACCTTTCAATCGACTAACAATCTTACTGGCGATGTCGTACATATAGATCTCTTGTCCATTGGTTTCATTTCTATGAATATGAATTACGTTCAATTATAGATACAATTAATTAAACCTCTAAAGCGCAATTCTTTATTTTCGAATGATTTTTATATATGAACACAAAAAACTTTCGATACAGCTGTTAAATTTTTACGGGTAAGGTATTAAATGAAAGCTAGTTCATTTTCCTACACTCTTTTTCAAACAAGTATGCTTAAATATTTGGTGGTTTCGTATCTGGTTACTTTAGGAATCAATGTGCGATGAAGGGTTAATTAATGTCATTAAGTTGATTTTATATTAGAAACTTACCGCACAATCTTCTGCAAATGCGATCCACATGAAACTTTCAGAATCTTATTTTTCTCCAAAAAATGAAACCTCAGAAAGTTTAAAGTCAATGAGAATCGGTTTACGGGTACCTCTCATACAAAATTGTCGAAGTTTTAGTTAAAGTGACCGATTTTTCACTTTATTTTTATTATTATATTTTCACTGCCTTTATTTCAGTGATGGAATGGCATACGCCACCGTAGTCCATTCACTGGCTTATGCAGAATACAAGCGTAAGCCAACCATAAGCAATGAATGCGTTTACGCAATGAACGCAGGCCAACGGTACGGAAAAGTTCGGGATTACCAATGTAATTCTTTTTATTTCTCTTTTACTCAGACAAAATGAACGTTTGACAGCTACATTGACAGTTGTGTTTTTTTTCGTTTCTCGTCTTTGTTTACATTATTTTATCGTTTTTAAATAGTTATCCATATTGTTTTGTCACAAATTTCATATCATTCTATTCGTAAAGACTTGCTGTATTTGAATATTATAAAGTTCATCCGTGTCAACATCAATTTCGTCGATTTCTTTCTGTGATAATTTGTGCACATTTTTGGTTACGTCGCTCTCGTTACTCACATCGTTTTCCCGTGTTATTGTTGTTGTTTTTCATAACCATAAAATGGCCCAATGTGCGTTGTGTGTGAAACCCGTAGCCAATGACAAAAAAAAGCATTTCATGCTATGGTTTATGCGGCAAACATTTTCATTTTGCGTGCCTTAATAAAAATGATTCCACCACTGTTTTCAATAAAACTCTGACAAACTTTTTGGCGAAAATTTCCGGTTTACAGTGGTATTGTGACAGTTGTCAGCCACACACTCTTAGTGGCATTGTAAACAATTTCACTGAGTGTTCAAATTTTATTTTGGACCTCAAACAATCGCTAGTGCCTCTCATCGACAAAGTGTTGTACGCGGACTTACCGCAAAAGTATGCCAGCAACCAAAATGAACCAATTCGTTGCTTCGTTTTGTTGAAAATGCCAATGCTACCGTGCACACTGAAAATGTTGTGATCGAAGAAAAGTCAGCGGAACCGATGGACGAGGATGTTAGTAATGATGATGACG
>NW_022597938.1:0-1407 GCF_009176505.1 Sitodiplosis mosellana
TAGGCATCGGAACGAAAATATAGAACAAGAAAAAATTTGAGTGAAAATTGTGAAATCTGTGTCAAAAAAATAATTTTATGTTTGATTCGTAAATTTGAGTCAAAAAAATAAATGTTGAGTCGAAAAAATAAATTTTGAGTCGAAATTCTAAAATTTATGTGCGAATCAGAAATTTGAGTGGGAAAAATAATTTTTTTCGTAAAAAATTGAAAAATCTGAGTCAAATTTCAGAAAATTGAGTTGCACAATTTGAGTGGAAAAAATAAATTTTGTGTGGGATTTTAAAAAATTTGAGTCAAAAATGAAAAAAAATGAGTGTACATTTTTAGTAAATTTGAGTCAAAAATCGGAAAAATTGTGTCAAAATTAGAAAATTTGTGTGAGAAACGGAATTTTGAGTACAATTTTTTTTTTACCGTACAAACAGTCAAAATTGATTTAAAAAATCCGTACAAATCCGTACTTTGGCAACGAAAATCCGTACAAAAATCCGTACATGCAAAAGTCAATAATTTATTATATACGCCGCATATTCTCGCGACGATATTCCGTTGTCACTCAATTGACCGGCTGAGATCAAATTCGTTACGATGCCTGGCACATGATAAACGTTGCGAACAATATCGTCGTTCCACTTCGATCCATCATACATCGACACAAAAATATCTCCAACTCCAATTGCGTTCATCGGTTCGCCGTTGCCAGCCGTTACCTCCTGTTTCACTTCAAGCAGGCGATAACTCATGAACCAGCTTCTGTTGCTACACATGTGATACGTGGCACACGAATCCAGATACCAATCGTCTCTTCCATTGGCAATCATACTCAGGACCATCATCGCTTCATGATTTCCATTTTATTTTTTCAAATTCGGGCAATCTCTTCGAAAATGTCCCTCAGTACCATACTCGAAGCACTTCAAAACCTTTTTTTCTCTCGGTTTCATCGATCGATTTGTCATTCGTGCCGACATCGCTAACTGTTGCACTTCATTGATTTCATCCAATTTTGAGAAAAACGCGGCCATATCGTCGTTCGGATCTTTCGTGAACGCGTAGTATCGCTCAAGCAACAAATGAACACATGATTCTGACTTTTGCTCATAGACACTGTGCAATTTGTCCCACATCTGCTTCGATGTCTCACAACTCATGATATGCAGCAATGCTTCGTCAATCACACTCGTTGCAATGATTTTCTGCGCTCTCACATCACGTTTCGTCCATGCCGTGTGTTTCGTGGCATCATAACCCACATCAGTCGATTTCGGCTCTTTTTAACTCCGTATGCTCCCATATAAAAAAAATACCGACGCGACCCCTGGTCCTAGCAAGTGAAATATTTGACAATCACACTCTCGAATTCGCCCAAGTTTGAAATCTTGTTTACCATGTATATACACATCCG
>NW_022597939.1:0-1606 GCF_009176505.1 Sitodiplosis mosellana
GCGGCTTCCTGAATCTGTGTGGCCACTTCATTTTGCGCAGTGCAAACCCAGCTCGTGGCACGTACCAACGTGACGTGTAAGGATCATGCTGAACTACGTCGTGAGTATAAAAAGAAATCTCGTTCGGCTTTTAGAAACTACAAACCGTATCGATGATAATTTTCTCTTTCTCGCTCACTGCATTAACAGCAACCGCTACTTCTGGATTCGGCTCAAAATTGATATCAGGTGATGCTCATGATCATTGGTGCTGCATGTGTACCAAATCAGATTGGGCAAATTGAAATCACCTGACACAAGCAGTACATCATTTTGATTTGCTTTTGATGTCACTTCACGCAATGCATTCATATAGGCTTTATACACTTCCAACGGTGAATCTGGTCTTATGTAAACTTGTGCCAGTATCAAGTTTCTGCCGTTGCATTTTACTTTGGCCCATACTTGTTCAGCACCAAGATGTTCAGCTGTTCCGATACATTGCGGATTGAATGCTTTGTCAATTGCGATAAGAACACCGCCCCAGCCCTTTCTCTTGATACGCTGAAACTGTTCAATGGCAGGTGATCTATCGCATCTGAATACTTCAAAGTTCGGCGGAAATATCTCTGAAGAAGAGACATCTGCGTTGAGGTGCGTTTCGCTTAACATGTAAATTTTAGAAATCGCTGCTAAAACTTCAGATAAAAAATCAACTGATTTGTCTATACTTTTCACGCCGTTCAAATTATTGCAGTATATCAAAACGTCATCAAACATTGTATGACTTACATTCCATTGTGATTTTGAACGTTGAACGGTTGGAAGTTTTGATGTGGTGCATGTGGTGCGTGTGGATAGTGCGGATGGAATAGTGGCATAGTTGGCTGAGAATGAACCTGTTGCTGAGGTGGAGGGTAGAAATATGGCGTTTGGTACCAAAAAGGAGGCGGCATATTGGTCTGTGGCATTTGTTCACGATGCATATGATCTACACGATGTCCACGATGGCGAGGTTCATAAGTATATCGACCGTTTTGATTATTACGATTTCGGTTATAATAGCCAAATTTATCCGATCGATCTTCACGTCGATGTCTGTGTTGGTTATTCATGCCCTGACGCTTATTGTTGTTGTTGTTGGTGTTGTTCCGTTTACGATTCTTTACACCTCGATTTGATCGTATGAATTCCTGCCGTTTTTCAGAGCGAAGATTTTGCCGTTTTTTACTTTTGCGCATTCGAATTTTATTTTCAAACGCTCTTACACGAAATTCTGTTGACCAATTTGTGGGTGACATGATTTTTTCACAGACTTCAAGTGCAAGCGTCGTCAACTTGAATGCGGTGTATGTTTTTCGGTTGTTTCTACTGGGTAGCATGTCTATTTTGAAAACACTATTGTTCAGATCGGTCTTTTCCATCACGTAACTAATCATTTTCTCAGTTGTAACGGATTTATCAGCCTTGGAAATGTATAATGAGTAGACACCATTTTCATCGCATACAGGTAGGATTTTGTGATCTGTGCTCTTGTTGATTTTGTGATTGGATGTGTTTCCATTCAGTTTATCACTTATTTTCTTCTCAACCGATTCGGCAATTAAATCACTCATTTGTTGCATGT
>NW_022597940.1:0-1948 GCF_009176505.1 Sitodiplosis mosellana
TCAGAGAATTCGTTGAACTCAATTGGTTCCAAGCATTGCGCATGTTCATTAATATACAGCGTGATATTCATAACTTTCACCTCTCGTTTGCCAATCTACGCCAAAGTTGGAATCTGTTCCGAAAATATCCGCTCTATGTGCAACAGCCAGAATTTCCAGAGCCGCCTGAAATCACCACCTTCACAGTCATTCCGAAGTGCACATTCCAGCGCCGACACGTGAAAATTGATACGGATTCATTGTACAACATTTTATTGGGCATCAAGGCAATGCCGCGAACAAAAGGCACTCGAGTCTTACGAAATGGCGAATACCAACAGCGCTGGATCTCACAGACTGAATTCAAGGAGAGAGGAGGCTGGCGTTTGTTTTTCAACATGGACGAAATTATCAAGCTGGTCAAGAATAAGAAGGAATTCGGCGATTCGATAGTTTCAGATGGTGTGTCAGCGTCGGTGTTATTCAAATTGCCGAAACAGAGCAAAACTGTTGCTGATGAAGATGAGGCCGAAACCAAACGAAAATATTTCGCAGGCGAATTCGCGTATGCATTGGGAATTGATCCAGGCATGCGAACTTTTATTGCGTCGGTCCGCCTCGATCTAAAGACCGGCGAAGAGGTAAGTATTTACAAAACGATAAAAGGAAGAAGAAGAAGAAGAAGAAGAAGTATTAATTCACTTTTGTTGCATTTTATTTTCAGACCAACGAGAAGATTTCGTTCAAACAATACCATCTGAAATCGAAACAAGATGCGCGCAACATTAAAGCCGAACGAATGACACGAGTCTTCACGTATGACGAACAAGCGGACCTCAAACGTATCGCCGCAGAGATTGGCCAGACACCATCGCCACGGAACATCTCTTGGCGCCATTACATCGAACATCGCCTGCGAATGTCCCAAGATGGTATCGCGGCATACAGTCAGAAAAACTATGCACGCTTACGTTTGGACAAACACATTGAATGGCGTCGTGCAATTGATCTCATCGCCGGTAAGCTGGTACATTTCAAGACAGCTATCATCAACATCGGAGCAGCCGAAATTTCACCAAATTGCCCGATCCGAATCAAAAAGTACGTCCAGGCGTTCGCAAGCTGATTGCAGCCTTCAAAAGACGTGGCAATTGTGTCGTTCGGTTGGTGGATGAATACATGACATCGCAACATTGTGCCCGATGCTTCAAACGGTTCCCGATATGGACGAAGAGCAAACGATACAAGAAGTGCAACGATTGCCATCCAGATGAACGTGTTGGACTTCCGAGAACCATCTATACGAACGTCAGCAAACGAGTGTTGCAAATGCAACGGAAAATCATGCGTCATTGGGAGGAAATGCGCGACCAAGGTGATGCTATTGCAGCCATTCTAACCCAACGAAATTCAGGACGTTTGGTGTCAAAGAAGCAACGCTTCTTCAAAACCTGGCAACCAAATGCTGCTGAAAACGCTGGAACAGAAGACGCTGCACAATCACGCAAGTTGCTCAAATCACTTTGGCATCGGGACATATCAGCAGCCAAACTGATCATGTACAAAGGTTCATTATCTATTAATATTTCATTTGAAAATTGGAATCGACTTGGTTTTCGCTTGAATTAATTGTTATTTGTGTGCTCGTTTTCTATTTACTTAGGTCTTTGCACGCTGCTTGACATTCCGATACATCCAGCATTGCTGCGACGACCAGATGACGACGGCGTTCCACTCAATCCATAAATCAAAATCCAGCGTTTAGCATTAAAGTTTTTTTTAACAAATATTTTCTAATAATTTATTAGAGTTCTCAAGCCTTGCACTTAGTGGGCTATTTTAAGGTTTATAAGGTGTCTAACTTTATTTACCGCAGTACAAGAGTGGTTTTATAGACGTTATTTGATGATCAGAATGAGTCGTGTTCATTTTCCGGTTTGACAATGTCGCCGCATTCTTTGGATATGAC
>NW_022597941.1:0-2390 GCF_009176505.1 Sitodiplosis mosellana
GTAAACAAAAAGTGTAACATTGTTGTTAATGTGATGTTGAATTTTTCTCATTCTTTTCTCACACAAAATTCGTGATTTCAATCGTTTGAAGCTATTGTGCTATTGAAACCATTCCATCTATTGCTAATTCGCCATTCATCACACGGCATAAATTAAATTTTGTTTACTTATTTGTTATGAGTTATGGAGTGCAGCTATACGAAAGAATCTATTACAGAAAAGATGAATCAAACTTTGCGAACCGAATTGGAAACAGCTATGAACCAAATGTCTCATGTTCTTCAGCAATCCGTTGGTCGAGCACACATTTTATCTCTTTTCGAAAATTTGGCAAACGAAAATGTTCGTTTAGCACAAGAAAATGGTTAGTTGGTTAATGATTTAGTGTTAATTATGGGCAACTTAACATAATTAAGTTCCCATTTTTTAATTTCATTTGTAGAGGCATTGAAAATAAGATCAGTCGGTGCATCGATCGATGAAATGAAACCATTAACCAAACTTAATAACCTTATCGATGCCGTCGATGAAGGAGAAGAAAGCAAACCGGCTCCGGTATGCGTCCCATTTACGTCTATGTATTGTATGCGTGAGTCTCCATCGTTTGGCGCCATCTGAAGACGCGAACATGAATTGTGTTTACAAACATTTGATGTTCGACATGTAAAAACCAATTTAAATCAGAGAATTGAGTACAAAAAATTAAAAAATAGATAAATGACGATATTAGAAATAAAGTAATTGCATATTCTTAAAATATTTCTTCAGAAAATAAACAAAATAATACATATATAATACACAATCATTCTTTCACATTCTCCACGCGTTCATTGCACGACTCTCCACTTTTACATACACTCTCTCCATGCGATTTGACATTTGTTTGTTTACGTTTTTGCAGAGAAACTCAAATCAGAAGTCGACTCTCTGTCTCTTACTCGTGCACGATTAAATAAACAACAAATAATTCATTTTGATTGAATCGCTGAATACGATTTCAAACCAAAAATCAACAACACACAAACGATGCAAGAAATTACATACACAACACCGACCGAGGCACAAGGAGCAAGTGAAAGACAACACACAACTACTAGCGACAAGTGTACGTGTGTGTTTGTTGATTGATGACTTTTGGTGGCTTAGATTGCAGCTATTAAAAATGTCTATACTCTGTTTTTTTTTTGGTTGTTGTTCGGAAAACCTAAATTTGTTTCGATGGCGGGCGTACGCATAACACCCGAGTAAAATAAAAACAACACGAACAAGAACGAAAATTGCACTTAATATCAATTCCAATTCCACCATAAGCCATCAACAATGTAAAACGGACAGGCACACGAATTGCTAGCCCAGTTTGACGTTTCGAATGAAGCACAAAAACAGGGAAAAAAACGAATTCCTGCCGCAATATACATGTTTGAAATATTTACCAAAAATTTTAAGCATTTTGTATGTTTTGTCAAATGTGGCCTTGCTTACACACTCTCCCTCTCTCTCTCTCCAATACACAAAACTGACGAAGAAAAAAAAACTGTGTAAAATGTGGCTTAAGCACGCCTTCACCCAGGATATACAATACAAATGCCGATTATTATTGGTTTCTCACACGGTTTCGTTGCGCGATGTGTGTTGTTATTTCGAGTTTACATGTACACAAAATACAGAGCAGAAAAAAAAACGAAAATTTCACTTGTTGTTGTTTTTTTCGCTTCTCCTGTTGTTGATGTTCAATAGCACTTTCAAAATAGATAGTTGTTGTTGTTGTTTTTCATTTTAATGATGATCGCAGTCTCTAAAATCACGGTTTTGCACTGTTGTGTGTATGTATATTTTGACAAAGTTTCACAGTGGGTTTTTAAGTCCATCGAATCCCGAAGATATTGTTTTTAATGATTATTTTCTTCTTCTTCTCTCCCTCTCTTACTCTTTTATTTTTCCAAACCATTCAACTCAAACTTTGCGGTACAAATTTGTTGTGTCGATGCGAAAAGATATTATTTTTGAGAGAGAAAAAAGAAATCGAATCAAAATGAGAAAAAATGAAAAAAATAACACAGAAAAACACACACTCGACTGCTTGCATTGAACCTTTTCGTTTATTTTTTTTATTTTATTCGTGGTGTAGTATTTCATTTATTCATACGTTCGTTCGTATAGGTATAAACGATGCAGTATTGTATGTGGTTGTGAATGGCCAAACCAAAACCGTTGTTTTGACAGATGCATATTTCTCCACAGCTTGCCGTTCTGTCAAAACAACGGTTTTGGTTGTAGATCGACACATTAGATGGCGTTGTCATCTGATAATCGCTATTATTACTCCTTTGTATAGGTCTCTTGAAGCAAACTATATTTGAAAGTCTTGGGCACATTCCAAACAGATGGTG
>NW_022597942.1:0-3642 GCF_009176505.1 Sitodiplosis mosellana
GGCCCAAACCATGACAAACGGTGGATTTTGCTTCCTGGTGGCCAAACGAAGGTATAAATATTCATATGACCTGGCTGGCAAGTAGACTCTATCATTTTGTTTGTTTACATGTTGCTCGATTGAAATTGGCATCTCATCAGAGAACACGATGTTCGGAATCTGGCCACGTTCGTGCAAGCGAAGCAATTCTTTCGCTCTTTCCACTCTAGTTTTTTTTTTGATCGGGTGTAAGATCGTGCCGTTTTTGGAATTTTAAGGGCTTGAGTTCAAGTTTGTTTTTGAGTATGTGTTGCATTCGTTCTCTCGAAATATTCAGCTCAGCAGCCATTTTTCTTCCGCTGCGGCGTGGATTTCGCTCAATTCGAGCCTTCACTTTCCGAACCATTTCTGGCGAAGTGGCAGTTCTTTTCGGACCACCTCCATAGCGTTTTGCAATGCTGCCAGTATTGTTGTAACGAGCTATGGTTCGAGACACAAAGGATGGAGTCACTTTAAGGTGGTGCAGTTGTCTAACGATAGCAGCTTGTGCCTTTCCAGCCAAATAAAGCGCAATCACACTATTACGTTTGAATTCCATCACGGAAAAATTTGTTCACACAAAACTAAGACGTAAATGCTTCTGCAGTCTTGTAAACAATAGAATGAACAGTCAACAGACGAATTTTGACAAAGCTGTCATCAGCGGATCGTCAGATATACTGCCCTGAAGTTTGTTGCAGTTCATGTCAGTCACCCTGTGCAACTTTGCCGAAGACAACAAGTTGATATCTCTTATATGTTCCGCGGAAACCGTGAAAAACCGCGATATTATTATCGGCTGTTAATAACATATTATTAACAGCGATGTTAATAAATATCATCAGAATTGTTAATAATTATTAACATGGATGTTAATAAAATATTATCATGAAAATCATAATAATATAGTATGATCATACTATCGGTATTAACAACTGATACGTTATTAACATCGCCTGTTAAAATCGCTATTACTTACTAGTTAATACCAGTTAATACCGGTATTATCATACTAATATATTATTAACATGCGATGTTAATACCGATAGTATAATTAATAATATATTATTAACTGTGCAGCTATATATATATATATATATTTATAGATAACAATAAGCGATTTGAACGTTTCGAACGTTCAGTACTGTCAAAATGTAATGATTTTGACAGTTCATCTGTCACGACACAACCGAGCAAAGAAAATTTAACAATCATCTTTCGAAAATGATCCGAAAAATATTCAAAATGATCAGAAACTTTTTTTTATTAATTTGATCAGAAAAAAACCTTATTTGATCAGAAAAATTTGGACATTAGCCAAAAAATATCTAAAATGATCAGAAATGCTTTTTTCAAAATTGATCAGAAAAAAAACTACAATGAACAGAACTATATTAAAAAAAATCCGAAATCGTTTCATAAACGGATCAGAAAAAAATGGGGATTCTCCAGAAAAATATACCAAAATGCACAGAATGGTTTCCAATAATAATCAGAAAATATATTTTGTTTGATCAGGAAATAAAATTTATTAAAGGTGTTCACGGACAAGAATTTTTTTTTTCCGGTGTCCGTCCGTTCCAAATAACTCTTGTTTTTGTAACAAGAAATCAGCGTCAGTTAGTTTATGTTTTTATACGTTTTATTTGTGCTTCTGTTCTCTTTCGCTGTTAACAATGGAGTGAAGTGTTTCTTAGCGCTAACGTTGAATACCGGTATGACATTTCTCTGGTGTCGTTCACAAGTGTGAACGACACACTGCTATTGGGAGCATAAGGCTCGTTTCTATTCTGATACAATACGTAACATATTACATTTTAAAAAAATTGCTACTGAAAATTCGATTTATTTGCTCTCGTACAAAAAATGACTTTACATTTTTTTCACGAAAAATTGAAATAAATTCATTTCCGATACTTTTACGAACTGAATGAGTTTCTAGGGTCCAACTGAACACAATGAATCCATTCGACTAAAATACCAGAAGAAACAAATTTTGTTGATCAAAAGATTATATATCGATTGATATTTTTGTAGATTAAAACAAATTAATATTTTGCTGCCGTCGACTTTGATGACTTATTCGCAAACAAATCACTTGCGGAGAAGGTGTCATCCCTTCATGGCGTGTTAGCAGAAGCCATTCAGTGTACGGTTCCAACGTATGTCCGTAAAAATAACCAAAAATGCCCATGGAAAAACAAAGAACTTCGGCATCTCAAGAACTTGAGGAAAAAAGCGTGGGATTACTGGAGGCTGACCAACGATAAGCAGCCATTTGAAGAATTGCACGAGGAATTCAGTGCTAAAAACACGGAACTTTACAATCAGTACGTCGACAAAATGAAATCAAACTTGAAAAGTGATCCATCTTCGTTTTGGCAATATGTTAACTCTAAAAAGAGCACTGATATCATACCAAAAACCATGAGACTCGGCGACACTAAGACATCCAGCGAAACAGAGCAAGCAAATCTATTTGCGGACTTCTTCGGGAGCAATTACTCCACATCAACGACAACAAATAATCAACCGTCACCTCAGTCTGTGAACACCTCTTGTTTCCAGCTTGACCTTGATTTTGTCATGACTGAAATGACGAAAGTCAATACAAAGAAAGGTGTTGGACCCGACGGTATTCATCCTTTGATTTTAAAGGAGTGTGCTCCGACGCTTGCTAGCCCGTTGACTAAGATCTTCAATGAGCCGCTTTCATCTGGCCTTTTTTCCCGACGAGTGGAAACGATCGAGTGTATCAGCCATATTCAAAAATGGCGCCAGATCGGACATTGAAAACTACAGGTGCATAGCAAAATTACCAACGATCGCTAAATTCTTCGAGCACCTCAACGTAAAATTGCTTGAAACTGTTCGTGATCGCATCTCGCCTAACCAACATGGCTTTATGAAAGGACGATCTACAGCATCAAACCTTACCGAGTTTGTGTACTACGCCCAGAGTGGCTTGAACATTGGAGCTCAAGTTGATGTCCTGTACACGGACTTTACGAAAGCCTTCGATCGAGTTGATCACAGCATTTTGATCCAGAAGTTGGAAACATTCAATCTACCTCAAAACTTGCTGTCATGGCTCAAGTCGTACCTGGAAAATCGTACCCAATTTGTCAAACATGGAGCAAGTGAGTCGGTCGACTTTACAGCGTCGTCGGGTGTCCCACAGGGGAGCCACCTCGGTCCAACACTGTTCCTGCTGTTCATCAACGAAATCGTGGATCAAATGCCCCCAGACATCATGATATTATTGTTTGCTGACGATATCAAAATTGCCAAAATCATCAAATCTCAGCAAGATTCGGAGATATTGCAACTTAAACATCGACAAACTTAAACATTGGTGTGACGTGAATCGGCTGCACCTTAACCTCAAAAAGTGTGCAGTACTATCTATCTTCAAGAAACGTGAGCATTTGGATAAAAGTTACACCTTTGGCGACCACACCTCCGACAAAGTGACTGAACATAAGGACTTGGGTGTTCTAATTGACAGAAAGCTATCTTTTGCCAAACACATCGACATGGTCACTTCGAAGGCAACGGCTGCACTTGGCTTTGTCAAACGCTTCTGCCATGATATCACCGACGTTACCACACTAAAGTCGCTGT
>NW_022597943.1:0-4232 GCF_009176505.1 Sitodiplosis mosellana
ATTCCAGAGCGGTGAAAAAACAATGTTTACACTTTGACAGCTGTCAAACTCGTCCTGGCGTAACGTTGGGGCTATTGCTATTTTCAGAAGCACCATTACTGAATTGAATTTTTTTATTTCACCGCCAAAAAACTGGCTGAATATGATTTAAATTTTTACAATAAAAATACATCAGTTGTTTGTATTTACATTTTCTCTTTGGGTTGACAAGAATTTTTCAATATTCGACTTAAATGAGTCTCTAGTTCCAGCAGTATTTACAAGTGTTATGAAATTGTTTATGCAACGAATCATACGAGCAATCGGTTGTTGACGTAAATAATCGGTATCAAATAGAGGTTCACTAAGTGTTCTGTTATTTCTTAATGTACGACGTTGTTCAAGCCTCACAAATTTCGAACTAATAAATTCGTCATTGATATTACATTTATATACATCATAAGCAATAACTGCATCAGCAATTTCTCTTCTTAAGTCTAATGGTTGCATTTTAAGTTGCTTACACCTATCAAAGTATGGAGTTAGTCTAAATGAAGTAGCATTTCTTCTATTTTCTAGCAAATAAATAACAAATTGCTTCTGTATCGATTCGATATCTCCAATATAAATATCCTGATATGGGCTCCATATAACTGAAGCAAATTCTAAAATAGGCCTAACATGAGCCAAATACAATATTTTTTGTGTGTCATATGTAAAGTTTCCGTTTGAAAAATGCTTGATACAGCCAATCATGCGTCTCGCTTGTACGGTTTTCTGTTCGATGTGATGGCCGAAGTGTAGCTGCTTATCGATCAGAACGCCGAGATCGCGAATCTCTTCCTTCCTCTCAATTAAGTAATCTCCCATAGTGTAGTTAACGACGATAGATGATTTTTTCCGACATAACGTAAGCATTGCACATTTTTGATTGTTGAAGAACAGTCGATTATTATTGCACCAGTCGATGAGTTTATCGATGTCATTTTGAAGGTGATTCGAGTTGTTATTTGCGGTTGTGCCACGAATTTCGATTGCAATCTTGATATCGTCTGCTAATAGCAGCACCGTAGATTTTTCAACACTAACAACTATGTCGTTTATGAACATGGTGAACAAAATTGGGCCAAGCACACTTCCAGCAGGCACACCAGAAGGCGACGAGTATGATCTGGATTTGGATTGGCCAATCTTAACAAAATTGAATCGATCGATGACAAAGTCACATAGCCATTTGGCAGTTTTACGTCCAATTTTGAAGTGAGCAATTTTTTCGATGAGTTTACGATGCCAGACTCGGTCGAACGCAGTTTTGAAATCTCCGTAAAAAACATCAAGCTGCATTTTCTTGCGAAATGACTCGTGTGCCAATATCGACAGGTTCAGTAGATTTGTAGTGACGGAACGCTTAGTTCTGAATCCATGTTGTGAATTAGATAATTGTGGGTCGATGATGGCGCTTAGCTGGTGTTTAATTGCTATTTCGAAGATTTTCAATATGACTGAACTGATTGCTATGACCCGATAGTTTGTAACATCATCTTTGTCGCCTTTTTTGAAGACAGGCACAACTCGTGACAGTTTGAGCAAGTACGGTATAGTACCAGCATCAAATGTTTTCTGGAACAAAAGCCAAATAGGCCATACAATGGCGTCAACACATTGTTTTATGACGAACGGTGATATATCATCAGGTCCAGCTCCACTATGCCATTTTAACGAGTTAATGGCTAGTTCGATGCTTTCCAATGACACGTTGATTTCATTTGCATCATCACTCTCACGAAAAATGTCGTCGAAATTCCACGATTGATCATCAGCTACGTAAATTGACTCGAAGTAGTTTGCGAACAACTGGACAATGTCGTCTGGCGAATCAGCGGTGACATTATTGTGGTGCATCTGATTTGGATAAGTTGCTTGTTTGTTGCCAATTTTCGCAAACTTCCAAAACGCTGCTGGATTCGATTTGATGTTGTTTTGAATGCCCATGATGTACTCATTGTGTAGCCTATCGTTCAACACGTTGAATTCGTGACACGCTTTGACATATTCATCTGTTTGGACTCCAGATGGCTTTCGTTTAAATGACTTATCACGTTGATTTTTCTTGTGTTGAAGCTCACGACTCCACCATTTCGGCTTGTTCGGGTAATTGGTGACTGATACCTTTGGTACATTGTTCTCAGTGAGTGTTGAAATAGTTCGATGAAAGAAATCAAACGCAGAATGAACATCGCGTATGCCAAACTCATGTTGAAAATTAATACTCTCGATTTGTTGACAAAGTCGTTGATAATTTCCACGTGAGTATTTGAAAACCAATTTAGGTTCTGAGCGAAGCGTTGAACTTATTTTCGAATATTCGAATTCGATTTCATATGGTTTATGAAATACGTCTTGTTGGTTCGCATCGACAAGTGTGTGCTGGTCAACGCTCAATTTGACATCACTCGAATTATTTACAAATAGCAAATCCAAGACATTCGATGCTACATTTTCAATACTTGATATTTGGTAAAGTGGGAGTTCCAACATTTTGTTCAAAAATGTGTTTGCATTTTTTAAGTAGATCGATCTCGTTTCCATCGGTATGCACGGTACAAAACAGGTTTCAGTCTCATCGGGAACCCATTGTATATTTTTCAAGTTGAAATCACCCAAAACAATTACTTGATGGGACGCGTAGCGAGTCATAAGCGATTTTATGTTATCAAAATGCTTGTTGGCAATTTCAATTTCGAATAGTTTCATGTAGCAAACGTAAAGTAAAATTGGCGTTGGTTTCAAAATGATTTCGACAGCTACTGCTTCACAATCTGGATCATCCTGCAAACCAATTCGCCGACTAAACAATGTTGAATGTACCAAGACAGCAACCCCTCCTGCTCTTCTGCTTCTCATTTGCTCAGTGTCACTTGATCTGTCGCAGCGATAAACGTTGAAGTTACTTGGAAAGTAGACGCTGGATGATTGAGTTGATGTGAGCCAGGTCTCAGTGAGGCAAATGACTTTGTAGAGCGATAGCTCCACCTTCATACAGAAGTTGCGTTTATTTTCAACCGAACGAATGTTGTTATAATAAATCAACAATTTGAAGAGGTCGATGAATTGACAGTTTGGTGAATTTTTCCTGCGGATCTTGTTGATTTTCAGTTGAAGATCATTGACACGGAGGAAAAAATCGTCGATGGCATTTTCATTTAAATCCGTTTGATCGAGGTCGATCATGTGCAGCAGCATTCGGTTTTCAAGTTCGCTGATTGTGTCATTGATGATGATATGATGATCAGGAACTGATGTATTTGGGGCAGGTAACGTTTTGTTATTGTTGTTGCTCTTGCTCGAAGACGTTGAACTGTAGTAGTTGGTGATGAGTGATTGTGCACAATTTCTGTGAATCGAATTGCTCAAATTATTTGGTGTAGTTTCAAGTCGTCTCGCTTGCAGAGAGCATATACTGTATTTTTGTGTGTTACCTGCAAGTGATTTCCTGTTGCTGTTGATTTTTAAATGGAAGGGACGTCGGTTGCACTGCTGCTCCCGTTTTTTGGACCGGATAATTCATCATCATCAATTGTGATCGTCTCACCCGTGCCATTTAAGCCGCTTTGTGTTGACTGAGAAACTGGTGCAGCTAAAAAGTCGCTCGTCGTTGCACGTTTCGGTTTTGGCTTCTCGACAAAGTCACCAAATGTCACATGAGTTGGCCAAAAATCCGGCGAGATGAATTCACCATAAAGTGCATCAGTGCACTGAAGACGGTACGAGATGTATGTGTACTGGCTCAAATCTGCATCTTTTTTGGCAAGCAAATGCATTGAAAAATGCTTCTCATCGACATTTGGCATTCGCTGTTTGATGTATGCAGTAATATGTTCGATGGTAACACTGGTTTCCAAACGAGAAACGTAAATCGACTTATCCAAACGAGTGCGAGGAGGTTTTGCAGGTGTTTTCTCACCAATTATCACGGCCGAACCAAGCCCCTGTTGATTTGAATTGCCGGTTTTCAATGCGCGTTTTTTTATGGCAATTTTTGTTTCAGCATCCATTGCTCGCATTTCCTCTCTTGCCGTTGACTGTCCTAAGTCAAGTTGTGTTTGTTTTTGTGCTGGTGCTGAAGCAACGACAGCAGCGAACGTATTACTTTTTTCGACACAAATGGTGGAATGCATAGCATCAACATTGACCTTCAACTGTGATAATGTTGATGAATTACCGTCAATTTTTGTTGATAATTCACTTATCAT
>NW_022597944.1:0-14595 GCF_009176505.1 Sitodiplosis mosellana
ACATAGTAATATCGCACAGCAGAGCAGATACAATACATGCAATATCGCCACTCTCGCCAATAGTAATGATGGTAATTTAACAGATCACCATTGGTATATGTGAATCCTATTAATTCCGTTCTGAGTGAGTTGACACAGAAAAACGATTGTTTTGCACGAAAAATGTCCTTTTTGTCCGTGCTTAATCTGAACATTCTAAGCTATTCAATTGAACTGAAACGGAAACATGACATCAATCGGTCATAACTCGGCGTGTTGTTTTGTTTCGATTAAGTTCTTCTTCATGAAGTTGTGAGTGGTCGAAATTCGACCGTCGAATAATCAGTCAATGAGAGATAGCTGAGGATATATGCTGGGCATAGGAAATCAGCAAGCTGATATTGGGACATTTTGATTTTGTGACTTGCTATTCGTGCAAATTTATGTGGAATTTTGGTGGAGTGTTGATGGAGTCACGGAGTGTAATGGAAAATGTGTTCCAAACTCCCCTCCATCATAAATTTGTTTGAATAGCACGTCACAAGGTCAAAATATCCCAATCTTAGCTTGCTGAGTTTCTATGCTAGCATATATCCTCAGCTATCTGTCATTGACTGCGAATAATGTATGAACATTGAAAAATGCTCATTAATGGAAACATCTTTTTTCAATTGAAAAATGATGTTCATAAATGCCTATTAAACACTGTTACAATTGTTCTCCATTTAAATGACATGTATGTATGTAGTGGAAAATTACCAACAAACAAGATGAAACAGTTGTGAACAATCCACTGGACATCCGCAAGAAAATATTCGAAACTGTTGTACGTGCCGATGTTCTCCTTGATTTTGGTGAGATCGATCGGATTGACGATCGATTCTTCAGTGGCACCTTTCAATGGGCGTTTCAGCGTGCTGAACTGTAACAACAAAAATGTCAATGATTTAAAAAAAAAATTGAAAAAAATTCAATAAAAATTTTTTGATGGAATTTAGTTCAATTTTAGATACTTTGATGAATTTCAATCCGAATTGTTGTCATAAATTGACTTTTAAAGAACGAAATTTGCAGCTAAAGTAACACTCAAAATCAGAGACTGAAGAATGCCGGCTATATGTATAATCCACATTGAATAGTGCTATATAGCAAGCATTCGACAGTTTCCGCTAAAAAAAAATCCAACCAATGTTCACTCAAACAACTTACCGATTTGTCTTTCAATGCTTTGTCGATGAGAATTGGCAACATTTCCAAGTCTGACTTTCTAAAAATGCCACAAAGAAACAATCAAATTAGCACACAATATTTAACTGGTCTTAATCACATCAATCTCTTGATAGATTGAGAACATCACGTCAATCTCTTTGACCAGCTTATGCGTGACTGTACTTACTTGTCGGCGTTTTCAGCTCCTTTCAATTTAGTACACACATAACATAGCCATTTTTCGGCTTCAACGTTGTTTGTCTCGTCCTTTGACGCACAATTTGAGTGGAATGATCGAACACAGCTGGAGCATTTCAATGACGTACCTTCGCCACAGCATCGCCAACAGAATTTATCGTGTTTCACCTGAATTTCACAAGGAATAAATACAATTTCATCATTATTTTTACCAACGAAAAAAAACAAACAATAGAAATAAAACATTGAAATGAAACAATAAAGTCAATAGAATGATGAATAGAGAAAAAGAATTGATATTAACACTAACAACAGAAACACAATTTTCCGCCGGTTTATCTTCGGGTATTTTCATTATATTTTTTCAAACTTCTTCGTTGCAACTGAATAGTAGTTTTTTCGTCGCGCTGTGCGTATTCTCACTGCAATGGTTGAAGTGATTATGTCGGTAGATTGGACCGGCAATTAACAACGATGCTAAAGTTTGTTTTGACAGCAAAGTGTCACACTAATTGCTGTTAAATGTCATTGAAACGAATGAATGCGTTCAATGCCACATACCCACTTGTTGATTGGTTTTCATTGCACCGATCTAATTGCAATACTTCTATATCATATCATTTGGTTTCGGAACATTTTCAACATTTATGTTATTTTTTTCAACATTTTATATGGAAATTTGGTCGCTTGAAAAAGAAATTGATTGTAAAAATGTTCATAAATTCCTGACTTTTGGGAAAACAATCTGTTGTACTTGGCGCGAATGTGAGATAGTTTTAAATTTCAACTTTTGATTCGAAATCAAAATTGTTTTTCTTCAGTTTTGAATCCAAAATTAAGTTTGTTTTTTTATTATTTCAATTTTTTGGTCAAGTTCTTCGGTGCCTATTAAATTCCATCTCTCATAAAAGCTTATGGCAAATGTTGAAATATTCTAAATGTTCAACCAATACCATTGATTAGAATTTAGCCTTACCGTTTCTGGTTCGGTTTTTATACGCTTATTCCCTTCATATGCTCCACCCATTTTCTTTCTTCTTTTCTTTGGTGATGTTTTTTGTTGCAATTTAGTTTCAACGATGGGCTCCTCCTCAATAATGATTATATCGTCTTTGAATGAGTCCTCTTCGATAATGATTATATCGTCTTTAATTAACTCTTTCTCGATAATAATGATATCTTCTTTGATTCTCAGACCTCCAATCGATGTAGATTCACTTGGATACGAATCCATTGTGGATATTTCCATAGGATTCAATCACAAATGAATCGATTAGCATGAAATAGGCGACATTTTAGTTTAGTAACTGTGATTTAGTCTTTCGTTGACTCTGAAAACACTGAAAATTGCTACAAAATCACTTTAATTCTTTAACCAGATGATTTTGGACATGGAAGGCTCTGTATTTTTTCCATAAAAATACAAACCGACAGCGTATTGTCAACACTAAATAATTTACGAGCACGATTGAATTTGTCTGCGGCTCAAAAAATGGAAAATGTATTGAAGTTTCCGTAGAAATCCTTTGCCAATCGAAATATCGTGAATCAAGTAATTTAGTAGCCAATTTCAATGATTTCTAATCAAACAAAAGTAGTCAAATCTGCTTGAAGTAATTTGATTACTTTGAACAAGCGAATTTGGTTTAGTTCTCAAAAATTCGTCGCAATAGTGCAAATGATACCGACTGTCAAACGCCGCCGTAAACAGCGAAACGTCACAATTGTAGCTACAAAAAACTATGCATAGAAACGACAACAAAAAGTATTTATACGCTGACAATTGCATCATTTACTCAATGCATTGAACCGTAATTAAATTGAACGAAATTCCAACGAACAAAAGAACAAAATTGTTTTACACAACTTACAGTGCAGTTGACTTGGCTTGTCGTTCATCCTGAATGTTTAACATGCAATGTTACTTACGTAGCGATTATGACGTTGACATAACCAATTCGCGCCTTCTCAGCAGTATCTGTATACTACGACTACTGCGGTGAACAGTGTTCACTTAAAACGGAGGGGGAGGATCCAAGAGGAAGATTTTTAACTCCACAATATTTTATGAACTAAACATTCATATGGAAATATTTTTCTCTTCTGCAAAAACAGTTGAAATGTGATGGATCAAATCAAAAAAGGAGGTTCAATCCAATTTCTTCTAATCATGTCCTCCCCTCAACCATTTTGTTGACATTTTCTGCTTTCGACACAATTCGTACAACATTTTACCGCATCAAATTTCGCACATCGAAGGCAAATTCACTGCCACACAGACGGAATCGGCATGCTTGACAAATACATAAGAGGTTTTGAGTGCTGCAATAGCAACACAGGAGGCTTTGCAATCACAAAACCGATTTTGAGCACAAGAAAAATGCAAATTAATCCAAAGCATGGGAAAATGTTTTTATTGTAAAATTCCACGGCTTTAATTGATACAATTTTTTAGACTTGGTTGCATCAAGACCTTGGTCGAAGAACATTTTTTACACAAGAAAATGTGGAATTTAAACGAGTACCATTTGATATAATTGCATGAGGTATATTGCTTTTTTGTAAAAAGCAACTAGAAATGCTTATTGGTTTTGATTTCCATTTTTGCTCGTTTGCCAACGAGTAAGAACAATAGATTCACTGATTGCTGAAGTGAAAAAAACAAAACCTATAAAAATTGTAATAGGATTTGAACCATAAATATTCTTCAGCTTAAACATTTTTTTCTGTGTAGTCGACATGTGTACTCGACCATCGGATTAAAAGTTTAGTATAAGGTATTTCCATTAGCTAACCGTTAGAATGTTCAGAACATCTGAACTAAAATAAATATGAGAATGTGAACAAAAGAACATGTCGATTGTTTGCTTAGGATCATGTTACTACGAGAATCATACAATCTGGCACATTAGGTGATGGAAAGGTAATATAATCTGGAGTGTGTAGCTGTGGCGTATGTATAATTAGAGACAATGTTCAATGAATGCAAACTGGTTTCTGAGTGGTAAAATTGCCTGTTGCATGCTTCGTCGGAGGTCACTTTACATGTATTCACAGCAAATAGAGTGAGAGTTTTGCATTTGCTCACGACTTTTTCCTAATTTTTTATGCTTATGTGTGAATATTTGCACGACAATTTGCAAAGTGTCGTTTCGTAAAGTAATGCGAAGCTAATTTCTCTTGCACGCATGACTTAAAATTCGAAAATATCATTCAATTCATCAGAAATGGTCCAAATTTAAAGAAATTACAACTATCCTTCAATAAGTGCATTCGTTTCCGAAATATTAACAAACCTTAATGGTGAATCCAATGAAACAACGACATCCTTCGAGAAAAGAAAGATTAAATGATTCGATCAATTTGTTTAAAGTTAATGTATGAATTTTATTGAATTGGTTTTTTCTAAGGTGAACAAATCACAATCCGAAATTGCATACGAAAATTTTGTAATTTTCTTACAAAAATATTTATTTCGATTCAAGTATTTCATGTCATTGATGAACGATCGCGATCGTTTGTAGAACTTTGAAGTTTTGTCGCCTTTCTTACTCTTGTATCGGATCCTTATCACCGTTCGGCGTTGGGTTTTGCAAGGCTTTGCTGTGAAATTAAACAAATGTCCAAATTATTGTTGTTATCAATCACTTCGAAAATGTTATCAATTCAAGTTAATGTACACAAACAAGGCCTCACGAGCGTCGTGAGCTTTTAGCATAGTATTTGAGCATAGTTTTTATGGATAAAATTGTTTGTCTCTCTTCAATACTAACTTAATTTGTGTTCTTGAAATTTACAACAAAATTTGATTTTTGTTAGGCTTACCAAATTTTCTCACAAAGTGAACCGCAGAAAGCAAGCTCCTTGTCGCATCCTTTGCACCGTAATCGTTCACTCAGCTTTCGATCAGATTCTTTTCGCATTTTGTCGATTATTTCGAGGTATTTTTCGTTGAGTTGATTCTCGCAATTGGCATTTTCTACAAAAATGGCTTCAATGCTGCGCTCCATTTCAACCAGTTGTACCTTCAGCTCCTGATTCTCGTAACTTTTCACTTGAATTTCGTTGTTTTTCTCTCGAATTTCGTCAAGCATCACTTGAATCTCCAATTTCGCTTGGTCGTGTGTTTGCTTGAGCAAAGCAACTTCTTTCAAATGTTTGTTTCTAATTGTGTTCATCAAAATCGTCGACTGCTGAACGGTTTGATCTCGTTCAGACAAAGCCGCTTTCAAACGTTCCATCAGCTCGGCATTTTGTGCTTGCAGAACAGCCACCTCCTTGGCATGAGCATCTCTGGTGCTCATCAAATGGCTATTCAATGCCTCTGACCTCAGTTGGCTCATATGAATCGAGTTCAGTAAGTCTCCTTGAATGCCCTTCATGTTCTGCACAAGTCTGCAATAAGCACTGTGCTCCAATGTTGACAAGTCGTCAATGTCAACGTATTGATTCGATGCCACAGCATTTGGAACTTCAGCCTCGGGTTCAACGCTTTGCTGATCTTGCGGCATTTCAACGTTCTGTGAATTTTCCGAGTCTTTAATGTATTGATCATTTTCATCAGCTTCAACCATGTATGCAGCTTCGGAGTTCCGTGAATAATCCAATGGTTCCTCTGGGATGTCTTCTGCCTCGAGTTCATATTCCGCTGGCTCGAAGACTTGCACTTGGCAAAGATCATCACCGTATTCATCGCAGAATCGAACTCTCTTCGGCGATGGTTCGCCATTAACCTCGTTGGACACATGGTTTCGCTTTGAGCCTCTGCCTGCTTTCGAATTCGACTCATCGATTCTAGTCAAAACAATAAGCAGTTCTTTACAGATAACGGGCTGCTGCAACAATTCGTCAGATTGTTCCTCGTTCACTTCCTCCTCATCCGTATCCACCGTGATATTGTCGCTTTCTACATCCCCATCGTTCGTCTCTTCCGTAGTCTCACTGTCCATTTCAACAATTCGCGATTCATTGTCGCGATTCTCATTAATTCCCGGAATCATTTGCTCGATGTGCTGCTTCAATGCTTTTGGATCGAACGGTGTTTTTGTTTGAGCATATTTGAACGTACCGTACTTTTTGCAAATGTTGTTGATGTACAATCTGGCTTCCTGTGAAAATTGAACAATTGGATACCGTTTTTCATGAAAAAAAATTCAAATCTAACATGGAAACATGTTCGTAAAACCGAAAGATGTCAATTGCTTACTTTCAACGCAGCACGATATTGAGACGATATGTATCGTGGAGCTTTCGGGCTTGTCTCCGAGTACAGGTAGCAGTTGTTCACGGGGATGTCGGCATGAGTGTAGTCGCCGAAGAAACGAACGTTAACCATTTGCTCAGTAGCAGACATAACCTTTGCAGGCCAATAATTGAAGCCCACAATCTTTGCCCATACAATGAGATGTAGTTCAGTGCATGTCATCGTAAACCAGCGCTTTGGATGTTTGATTACTTGCGTATAGCATTCAGTACACTTTTTGATAAATGCAATTTCTGCATCGATACTATCCAACAGATATCGGGCTGCCATTGTCTTTGCATCATTTTCTAAAATCGAATTGAGAAAATTAAAGTCGTGCAAATATGCTGAAATCCACATTAGTCAATTTAATCCACTGTGGAATTGATTTGTTTCAAGAGCTATTTTAATTCGAAATTAATCTGGCATCATTCATACCAAAAGACACGACGAAAAGACATTGATCTCAACAAACTTCAAAACCTGAACACTCTGATGCAAAGAATCTCCCTTACCTGAATACAAAATTACGCAGTTGTGCAACAACCACTGAACATCGGTGTATAGTTCGTATAAACTGCCATACGAGTGGGTCTTTGCTTTGATTTCCGTCAAATCGATCGGATTGACGATGGAACCAGACTGTTTGCCATTGTCTGTTTCCAAAGGATTCTTCAGGCACATGAACTAAATGATTTGAAAGAAAACAAACAAAATAAATACCGATTTCAATGTCTTTTTGTTAGGATTGCACTTTGATGACGAAGCAAATTGATTTTGATGTAAATTTCATCAGAGATATATACACGAATTACGTACCTTATTTACATTCCACACTCGGTCAATCAGAATTGGCAATGTTTCTCGTTCATCTTGTCTAAATAAAACAGAAATTTATGGATTTTTGTATTGAATTGTAATGTTTTCAATGGAACAACAAATTTCTGGCTTTAAAAAAATCGAGTTTAGACATTCTTGGTTAGAAAAGTCCAATCTTTCATTAGAAAATCAACTTTGAACCCAAAAAACCATTTACTTTTTCTCAACCATTGAATTTATCTGCTAAAGCACAAAATTTCCCTCAAAATGCGTAATAAACCAAATGGAATAGTAACTAAGAAAGACCAATTTCATATTCAATTCCCTCTTTTTGTGTGCAAAAAAAGCATTTTGAATGGAAAAGGTCATGAAGTGTTTGAACGGCAATCATTTCGAGGTTAGAACAGCATGTGAGCTACTTACACGTTAACCATGTTCCAATTCATTTGCCTGGTACATACTGAACAAATCCAATTTTCATCTTCTGTGGCATCGGTTTCGTTTGGTAATTCGCACTTGGTGTGGAATGATCGAATACAACCGGAACATTTCAATGTGGTGCCCGTGGTACAGCAATGCCAGCAAAATGTGTCGTGTACATTCTGGAATGTTTCAATAGAGAAAGTGTCAATGCTTCAAGTAGAAGTTTTCGATCAAATATCGATGGTGAGCAACGACTCAAGCCAATTCAATGAATATCAATTGTTCTGAATGTCATAATTCCCAAAAAATATGAAAAATATTTCACTTGCGTCACAATTCATTATGAATTGAAATACATACATTGCGAACATTTGTTGATCCTCGTCATTTCAAATCGGAACCATTTTTCGTCCGAACGATGCGCATTTTGACGTTTGCACGTTTCAATGCTTTGGAGTTTTGCACAATGCAACAAAATATATTTCAATTAACTCACCTCTGTTGAAGTCATCGTACTTTTTCGGTATTCACGTGTTGCAAATCGTAAAATCTCCTTGAAATTTACTGTTTGATTTGAACAAATCCGTTTTAATTAACAATATCTCACAGAAATTTTAACAATTATCCTCAAATGAGCTCTAGCCCATTTGATGCTTGAATTTAGTCTGCGATTTGATGTTGACGTCGCGAAATGGGCGCCGCTTTGCGAGCATTAGACGTCACACGCGTACCTATTTGACAATTCAAATCGTCAAATGCAGTTGAATATGCTTTCGACGAATGACATTTGACAGAATGGATCGGCCTATCACTTGCTATATTTCTTTGCTATTCGATCCGTTTGTGATTGGTTCTCTCATTGTTTTGGCTAGATAAAAATGAAAAAGTAATGATAAATGCGCAATATTTCAAGCGAAAATTTATTTTATGTTTTTTTCAACTGAATGTTGGAACAATTTGATTCTTCCATTGAAAATGCTAGGAATGTCCAATGTTTTCTATATAAAAATGAAGCTTTCGTGCACTAGCTCATGTTATGACATTTCTTATGTAAAAATATCGACCTAATGTTAAATTTTAATTGGATTTTCAACTACATTTCGATTATTGATAGATTTTTTGATAAAAATTCCTTCGTTTAGCCTAAACAATCCGTTCTAAATGCAAAATATTTCTGATTTTCTCTCGCAACACCATTGCAAATCGCCTTTCAGTTCAATCCACCTTCAATTCGATCCAACTTGAAGAAATAGCATTCCACGTCGGTGTTACCACCATTGCAGTACACGCCATGTGTCCACTCGGTTTCGATAGCGTCTACAAAATCGGGCCAATGTGGCATGTCGATGAACGCTACTCGTACCTTTTGCAGCCGCTTGTTGGTCATCAGCAATTGAATGATGTCATCCATTTTGAATGTGTCGCCGCAGAATTCCAACTCGACCAAATCCGGTAGTGAATTGACGACAGACATCAAGTCAGCAAACGTCAAATCGTCCCAATCATGTATGCATGGTACCAAATTGAGTTGTCGTACACCGTGGTTTTCTTTGATGAAGCTGATCAGCTGGCCTTTGAATTCGTTGAAACCGTCGAAATATAACTCTTTCAGATTGGTGAACTCAAATGGCATGTTCACAACGAAATCGCCTCGTAGATGGGGTGCAATCAGTGCAAACGTCTCGACGCTTTCAAAACGAACCTTGTCGTCGCCAAAGCTCAAGAATCGATCGTCGGGCGCCCATAGCTCGAGCTCAATCAAGCGTCGCAAATATGCGCTGATCGACTGAAGAAAATCAGTATCGTAATCACAGCACAGCGCCAATGACTCGAGTTGTGGATTTGCTCGTAGCATACCGCTGATTGTTGCCAATGAGATCGTCATTTTTGCATTGTAAATCAGTAAATTTGTGAGCTGTGGCAAATGTGCGGCCAAATACTCGGGTTTCTCTGATGTCACATTGATCAATCTCAGGGTGGTTAGACTCGGAAACCACACGTACAACCGTGATAACTGTTTGCTCAATGAAGATTTTGTGATCGTCAGCTGCTCAACCTTTCCAAATGGCTCGTCGATTGTGTCCAAGTTACTTATGTCGCAAAATGCCAGCTCCAATTTGGCCAGTGTGCTTGGGCAATGTTCAAGCAGCGATTGCTCAATAGCACGTTCACGTTGACCTTCGAAATTGATGAACAAACTCGACACCACCGCACCAAAATAACGGAAAAATGTAGCCGCTGCATCTTTTCGGACTTCGATGCAATCGTCGTCGATGAAACGAACGAGGTCCAGATTCAAGAAGACTTTCTTCGTGCGATACCGACGTGCGAATACCAATCGAGCCGCTGGCACGAGATGTGAATGAGCTTCGGCCACATTGAACAAATCCTCCAAATCCAAACACTCGAAGACAATCTGTAGGCAATCATCGTTGATATCCACCAGTTGCAATTGTTTGGAGTCGATTTTTGGCTTCTTCGCTTGGTACACTTCTTTGATGGGTTCGTCATCTCGAACGCGTTTTTCAGGTTGAGACAACATCTTTGATGACAAATCACCCATGGTCTGATGAAATAATGGTAGGAAAATCAAAATAAAGAGTTTAGATAACATTTTTCAAGTTTGAATCAATGAACTAAATAGAGGAGTCAAGGTGGTGATGATTTTTGAATGCTTTTAAATCAAATCGAGCTTTAAGGAGACATTGATCAAATGTCAGAGAGTTAGGAAAATAATCATTTTTAAATTGATTGTAGTCTATCAATTGCGGTCAATTGATGTAAAAAACTAGAAAATTCGCGTGAAAATCCCTTTGGACGCTCTTTACACCGACACAATGCACACTTGAGGATAATTCAAGAAAACATCACTTTACAATAAAAATAATCGCTTACGAAAACTTGTACTAGACCGACTGTATCAATTCAAAATGAGTGCAATTTTCAATGAAGCAATTTTATGAGTTTAATTCCAAAATAGAACTCAAATGTTCTTCAAATGGTATGAATATTCTAAATGGATATTATTCAAAGTGACTGTTGCTGCTGAATACGAAGGATCTTGCTGTTGCTTTTTCAAACAGAACCTCACTGATTCTGTCAGTCCGACTGCGGATCGAAATAGCTGCCAAATTCAACTCAAATGTTGATGAAGTGGTGAAGTCATTTTCTGGCCGATGTCAACTTTTGAGCGACGTATGAATAATGCCATCAAATTCGAATCTCTTGTTCTATACTAACACATCAATAAATGTATTTATTTGGCACGTATGCTCTGCGTTGTTTAAATGGGTGCCTCTTATTCAACGATTTACATCTCACTCAATGCAGCCATTTCAAAATTTGCTTATCAAAGCTAACATTTTGGTCATGGATGTTTGTGTTTATGCAAAGAATAACAAGTAAACATAGAGCCTTATTCAAACAATGTTTTGCTCAAATGCGAACAATAGAAAATGTGAAATCGGTTGTAAATCTCACTATTCTTAGGCTGTAAGAAATATTTTTATGTACCGAATGATTAAAACGCTGACTTTGCCGAACTGATGCACACAGGCTGATTGTTGTCATTGTGTAAATATAAACAACAGCATGCTCTATTTTCAATAGAGTACATCGACACAAATGAGGCATATTCAAGCGCTGTTTTCAACACTTGTTCATTTTACAGAATTTTGGTGTAGAAATTCGAGAATTTTTCACTGCAATCGATTGAGATTTAATTATTGACCAAGTCTTGATTTCATGTGAATCATTTGTAAATAGACAATGTGAGCCAATTCAATGAATGTACTAACTTCATGGGTGAGATTGACACTCTCAATTTGAGATTAGTGTATGTTTCACAGACATTGTATTGGAATTAGTAGAGCATCTTCTCAAGTGATGATCAAATCTCGAAATCATTTATTTATTTCAACAGATATACGATAATTGTCTTCGGCAAAGTTGTACAGTTTGACAAGACCGACAATTGTTGCGAGGACACCAATTCGATATTTCTTGTCATCAAAATGAAAATCGCAAAGAACCACCAATGATCCATCTCAACTTTATCAAAATATAAGTCGTCAAAGAAATTACTCTCAATCTCCCCCATAGAATTTAGTCAATCAAGGATTTACACGAAGATTTGGAAAAGCACTAAAATTCAATGCAGTTTTAGTTTCATTAAAAGTTTATTATTCACACGTGTTACCAATAGATAGTTTAGATTTCTGAAGCACATCAGAATCGATTGGAAGGCTATTGCTGTTGCTGTTGCTACTTCAAATGCTTTGCAAAGACTGATGCCACTTTGAAATGAACAACCCGATAAAATATTTCCGTAAAGCTGTCATCCGAAACACGATTACACAAATAAAATATTCATTCGAATGAGGAGATCTGAGCTGAATCGAGCTAACATTTCGTTTGTTTTTTCTTTTTTCGGATTTATCGCAGCCCTCAATACAAGCCAATCCATTGTGTGATTTGTTGATATTGCTTGCACAATACACTTTATACATAGACTTATTGACAATCGGATGTCATTTTGAGCAGAAATTTTAAAAATTATCTCCCAAATTTGAAGCAAGACATTCGATGTATTAACTTAAGATACTTGAACTAGTGACTCATTTGATTCCTTCTGAAATATGCACAAAAATTGAATAGAACGCGATAATAATTTCTAATGAAATGAAAGCTAGTATATAGCGCCATCTGAGCTATTGTCATATGTTCTCCCAACGAAGGGAAGAAAGCAAATGTCAAACAACTATTGCAACTTGTTGCTATCATGTAATCCTATTTGAGAATCAGTAATTGAAACAGGATAAAATCGAAAAAAAAGATCAATGAAGCGTATCAAGTCGGTGTAAGTACTTTGAGCAGTTCAGGAGCATCAAAAACAGTACAATTTTGGGTGGATAATTAGGTTTAAATGAAATCTGATCATTGAGTAAAGTCTTTCGGAACGTGGATCTAACCTCACTTCAATAGCGTTAATTGCATTTTAAGGTACACCAACCAGTGTTGGAGTGTTATTTTCTTAATATTTAGTCTTAAAGCAAATAAATGCTATCATATTGATTGTTCTTTTTCTTTTTGACATTTTTCTCTCATCATTGGATTTTAATGAATACCTCTTCGGTCTCAAAAGCAAAATTCTTCATGAACAATTGTTTGGGTATCATTTTAGATTTTCGATTGAAGTTCACGTAACCATTGACTCATCAATCCATTTCCAAACCAAAATGTCATCGAATGAAACACCGGCACCAATCGACTATGAGAACGTGGGTCTGACGACCAGCGTTTGGAATCTGTATTTGAATGTTGAAATCGCTGATGTGAATTTCATCATCACATCGAGCAATGGACAAGAAGACCGAATTCCAGCACACAAAGTCCTATTGGCCTCTAGAAGTGACGTCTTCAAAGCAATGTTCTACGGACCAGCGAAGGAGGAAGGTGATGTAAAGATCGTCGATACCACGTCCACTGCGTTCAAGCAATTCCTGCAATTCTTCTACTTCGGTCGAGTGAGCCTCACAATGGAAAACATTGGCTATGTCTTGGGCCTGGTCAACAAGTACAACATGCCTGATGGCATGAATGTCTGTGTCTCGTTCATAAAAGACACACTCACCGAAAACAACGCATGCACTGCCTACGGTCTAGCAATACTGTACGATCAAGACAATCTGAAGCAATTTGCTGAGCAACAGATCAGTCGGAACACGAAAGCTGTCTTCGAATCAGCAAGTTTCTTGAAATGCAACCATGCAATTTTGGGCCACATTTTGAATATCGATATACTCTCTTGTCCGGAAGTAGAGGTCTTCAAGGCATGCATAGCCTGGGTAAAAGCGGCAAGTGGACGAGAAGTCTTAACAAGAAAAATCGTTCGAACTCATCTCGTGGATCTGTTTTACGAGATTGGCTTTGGATTGATGACATATGACGAATTTGCTGCATTGGTTCCGGTATATGGAAATTTGTTTTCAAAAGAGGAGTACATAGAAATCATTCAAATGATCGGATCAAATGATTTCGAGTCGAAAATCTTCAAGAATAATCCACGAATGCTAAAGAAAAGCCTAATCGAATGCAATCGAATCGATGAAAACCAAATGATTGAATCAGGTCATACGTATTCATCTGAAGGAATTGAAAATGTATCGTTCAGTTCAAATAAAACCTTGATGCTTCATGAGATTGTTTGTCAAAACTTGAGTGTTCCTCGTGATGGCGGTCCGGCAAGTGTTCTTTCAACTGAAGTAACCATCATCCAAGATAGCTGCATCACAGGCACCATCACCGTTTTTACTGAAACATTGAGCTGAAAAGAAAGCCCACTCGGCATGGTCATACGACTGCCCCACTCAGTTTTAATTAAATCCCATGCTTGGTATGGTATTCAACTTTAGCTGTCACCAAATGTCGGACGCCTCAAAAAGATAGCATTTAAATCTGAAGTGGTAATGGAAGATGGCATCAAGATACGATTTGATAAAAATTACAAAAGACGCTCAAAAGGTGGTGCTGAAACAGGACTGATTATAGCGCTCAGATTCAGTAAGCACCCTGAAAAAACAACATAAAAACATACAATGTATGACAATATCCCATTTCGATTCGAAAGGAATTAAATAAACTTGATTTTTTGTGACAGAAGTCTTTTTATTGTTTAATTCGAGTACAATTGAAATTGATTCCATTCAAAGCCTTATTCGAATGTC
>NW_022597945.1:0-3483 GCF_009176505.1 Sitodiplosis mosellana
ATGGTTTTGTGTATATAGTAGCCTCTAGCAACAGAAATCGCTTCAAATCACATAATGTTTTTTTAATCACACCATGTAAATAGAAAGTCAATATATAATATATCACCATATCGGTGGGCATCAGTATTGTAAACCTTACATTGTAATAGCTGTCTCAAAATACTACCATTACACAAATGTTGTAAAAAGACTCAACATATTCGCTGAACGTTTGAGCAGTAAAAGCAAAAAACCAAACCAACGAAGCAAGAGAGGTGATGTAAATAGCGAATATAGCGCAATTGATACCAATGGTCTGGTTGCCTGTGATGGAATTGAATTTTAGAATTCCCACTAGACGCAAGTACTTTTTAAGCGAAACAAATGACTCCATAGTTGAAAACTCGAAGAATTGTATTTTGATCAACTAACTCACGCAACAGAGTTTGAACGAATGTATCCTAATCAATTCAGAAATGTCCACGTAGGTGTGAAATGAATCACGGCAAGCAATAGCTATTCTATTTAGGATGATTTTATATTCATTAATACTAATTTCTCTTCCAGAGAAAAAAATCTGTAAAAGTTTTTTTCCAGATAACTTTCTTTGAAATATGAATCTCATGACTTATAAATAACATATCGTGTTTAGAGCTGCCACTTGAACTGAACACATAACGAGAACATGACGTATTTGAAACGTCTAACTCCATCTACGGATTTTTTCAGCAGTTGTGTTCGATTGAGTTGCGGTTTTAACTATTTTTGGGCGAAATTATCTCAAAAGTATGCTAAAATGAGTTATTTGTCATGCGAACGCTCAAACGACTACTGTTAATGTACGCACTGATCAGTAGACATGCAATGGTTACTAGATGACAAATTTACAATACACTCGAGTGCTTGTATTTGCGCGTACATTTCCGGTAGCCGTTGGAGCGTTCGCATAACAAATAACTCATTTTTGTATATTTTTGAGATAATTTCGCCCAAAAATATTGAAATCGTTATATATCTACTCGATTCACAACTACTGGAAAAATCCGTAGATGGAGTTAGACGCCCGTACCAAATGTAATGTATTGAAACTCCATATACATGCTCGGAGTATGACTAAACAGTTCATGTTCGTTCGAATTCGTTCAAATTTTGATTGAACATGAACGAACATAAACTTTATTTTTTGGCTTCTAAACATTTTGAACTGAACATGAACGAACATGAACATAGATTAGTTTTCATGAAATGTGTCTTCAAAAAAGATTTCATGCAATAGATGAAATATTTTCTATAAATGCACGTTTAACAGACTAAAACTAAGCGATATTATAAGGTTAAAAACTGAAAATACACAAAGCAAATATAATAACAGCATTTGTCCGAGCTCTAGAAAGATATAGGAAAAACAACTGATTTAATATGACGCTCAGAATGCGATTTATGAATTGATTATATGAATAAAAAGAATTACATTGGTAATCCCGAACTTTTCCGTACCGTTGGCCTGCGTTGTCCGTAGGTACTTTTGGTTATTTTTTGGGAATTTTCTTGAAATAAAGGCAGTGAAAATATAATAATGAAAATAAAGTGAAATAAAACGAATTACATACGTAATCCAAACTTTTCCGCTCCGCAGCAATTTAGTTTGCCTCCCGCTTAATGTTTAACCAAAATTTTAATGGACCCTTTTTTCATAGCATTTTTGACCTTAAAATATAACTATTGCGACCATTTTCCATACAAAAGTGTCATTCGAACAAAATTTCAAAAATTTCAAGAAATGTCGATTTTGGACCAAATTTATGGGCAAGTAGGTGTTCGGTTGTTCATAGACTCCCATTATTTTTGCAAAAAAATGGCAGTTTGCCTTGAATCAAGGGAGTGTAACTCCGAGGAGGAGGAATGGTGAGGAGGTGAATGAGGAGGAGGAGAGCGCTGAGGAGGTTCCTCCTCCTCACATGAGGAGGAAATAAAAATTACCAAAATTGAGGCATCTATATATTAATGCAGAACGGGTTTTTTTGTAATCCCTGTTTTGCCCACTTTCCGTTACCCGATTTTGATGGTTTGACCACCGTTGGAAAGGTCTTGAGCTGTAGATGTGCACAAAGGCAAAAAACATCCAGATATGTCAACTCATTGCCGAGATATTTGCATTTTATTAAAGTAGGTGTTTCCCGTATATACAGTATATTTTCATAGAAAACCTACTTCACTCAAATGCAAATAACTCAGTCATTTGTTGACTTATCTGGGTGTTTTTTACTTTTATTGACATCTACAGTCAATTACCTATCCATTGATAGTCTAATCATTGAAATTGGATGATGGTAAGTTATCGAAAAAGGGAAAAATAAATTAATATTGATACGGTTTTCATACAAAAAAAAACAAACTGGCCGCATTGTGTGTTTTTTTTATCTCTATTTCTTTTCTTTGGCTTCGTTCGCACGAGAGATACACAAAGATTCTGTGTTTTTTCCCTTTATCCATTCTTATGAGACTGTGTATAAACCAGAGGTCGCAACGGGACCGAAAAATCGGCCCGAGGCCCGCCCGAACTGCTCCGAGTCGTGCCCGAAGTCCGCCCGAAGCCCGCCCGAAATCGAAAATTCTGCCCGAGGCCCGAGAATTCCCGGGCTCGGGCGGTCGGGCTTTATGGGACTTTCGGGTTCCGGGATCCCATCGGGCTCGGGCAAAAGTACGGGAATACGGGACTTCGGGAATTTTCGGTCACTTCGGGCATTTCGGGCATTTTCGGGCGTTCGGGTAATTCCGGGTCGGGCGGGCTCGAGCATTTCCGAATTATAGTAGTCGTAGCATATACTATATACAGTTTTTTATCTTCTTTCTTTTGATTATTTAGACAAAATGATTAATTTTTACAAACACTGAACATTTGTCAAATATTCTAATTTCGTATTATATCAATTTGATATTATCAAATGAATAGCGTGCTGTTTTTTTAGCTTATGTAAAGTTTACATTGTAAACAGTGTAACAAACATAGTCGACGTGTGACATCGTAAATGATATACTTAATGATGATTTGTTTATTCAACGCAGAAACTAACAATTCAGTTGAGTGAGAGCCACAGCTATACTCTTCGCTCAGTCGAACAAAATAAGAAGAAGAAGAAGTGTTAGTTTTTTTTGCATAGCCGAAATGCGTACAAAAACATGATTTTTATTTCTGTTGTCTGCTGTGAGCAGCACATCGAACGTGTTCGTAGCATTTCTCTGACATTTTTTTGGCATTTCTCTAGCATTTCTCTGGCATTTTTTTGGCATTTTGGCTTTTTTTTGTGATGTTTTTTGGCATTTATTCTTGATAAAACGAAAGGTAAGTCAATCAAAACATGGTAATTTGTGTTGTTTATCGAATCATTTTTTATTTAAATCGTTTATACTATAAACAGAGAGAGAGTATTTCTCTTTGTGCTACATTCTGTGCGATATCGATTGCTGTTGAGTGTGTCTATAGAGAGTGAGAGAGAGAGAGAG
>NW_022597946.1:0-8844 GCF_009176505.1 Sitodiplosis mosellana
AAAAAAAAACTTAAATCAGGAGAATTTAGGCCCAAATCGGGAATTTGGTCCAATAATCGGGAAGGCGGGAATCGTGATGAAAATCGGGAAATTCCCGCCTAGAAATCGGGAATGGGAGGTCTAGTTATAACACGATGATGTGCGTAAAAGTACGTTTAACAAATGTAATTTTTTTTTTATTTTGGATGTAATTTTTGGTCAAAAATTACTTTTGCAATTACTTTTCAATTTACTACTTGTTTAACCCATTAATTGCCAGCCATATTTGAAGATTTTTTTTTAGACAGGGTTTTCAAGTTGAACAATTTATTAAATTAAATGTAAATAGACATATAATTAAAGCCACAAACTGATGCTAAATATTAAAAAGACAAATTGGATGATAATAAGTAGAAACGGAAGTTGAAGTAGACGATTCTTGAAATCAAAATAGGAAATGAGAAAATAAATAGAGTCCATAGCATTAAATACAAATTGTATACAATTGTACCTAGGAGTTATCATAGATGAAATCCTATCGTTCAAAGAACAGACTGCAATATGTACAAAAAAAGCAGCAAGCAAAACAAACCTACAGAATATCGAAAGAGTTGACTTTTACAACTAAAAAAATTATTTATAATTCAATTATTTTGCCAAATTTGCAATATTGTTCAACCGTATATTTTACATGTAACTAGGACGAGATAGAAAAAATGCAGAAAATTCAGAATAGAGCCATGAGACTAATCTTAAATTGTGAATACCGTACACACCGAGAATGGATGTTAAAAACACTTGTTGTTAAATTGGCTAACCATTGACCAGTGGCCCAATTCATAAAAGTCGTTCGGCACCGAACGCGTTCGATTTTTTGTGATTTTGTCTACCGAACGTAATTCATAAAGTTGCGAACGCGTTCGGCTTGCAGTAATATAGAAAAACATTGGAGACCGAACGTGTTCGCTATTTATCGAACGTACTACCCAACTTGTTCGGTAAAACACCGAACCGTTCGGTGATTTTGAAAGAACCGCCAAACGTATTTGCGAACGCGTTCGGATGCGTTCGATTGAGCTCTATTCAAGACCATTGAATTAGAACGAACGAATCCTTTATGAAACACGTTCAGTCTGTTCGAACGCACCGAACGTACCGAATGGGCCGAACGCGTTCGCTTCTTTTATGAATTGGGCCGCAGATGATAAAATTTAATGTATTAATCTATATATACAAAATGAGACACGGGCTTCTCCCAGAATACTTAAGTGATAACCTAATTTTTAGAAGGGATGCACACACGAGGAACACAAGACAAAGAACAAATAATGAACTAAGACTGCCAAATTTTAAATGTGAAAAAACCAGAAGGAATATATTTTGTTATGGAATCAAAATGTAAATATAACGAGTTTCCAAAGTATATCAGAGAAAAACCGTCACTAAACTCATTTAAAACGGAATGCAAAAATCATATAATGGAGAATTTTAATGTATAAATACAAATGTAACTAAAAGAGCTAATGCTAATAAACATAATACAATACAACAATACAATACAATACAAACTCAAAAAAAACTTCTTCTTATCAAACCAATACCAAAATATATTTTCATGAAAAGTTACAAGCTCAATTCGAAAAATTGACTGGTCGGACTTTCGACCAGCGGCAATTAATGGGTTAACTATTACTTTCGAGTGAGAAGTAATTGAAAGGGGTGATTTCTCCCTCGGAATATTCACACGGACTTCTTCTGCGGATATTCTGTGAATATTTTGAATATTATGAATTCAAATATTCAAGGGGCAATTCACTAAAAAGTTGTATTACTTTTTTCACGTTGTATTACTTTTTAGCAACGTTGTATTACTTTTGAGTGATTTACCCTTGCGAATATTTATGAATATTGTGGATATAATAAATGAATCCCCTTGGTTGACATAAATACCACACAAAGTGATACAAATTCCAAACGCTGACCTTCACCAACATCTGAATTTTTAGCCTATATTTCCTTTGTAGCAAATTTATTACGAAGATTTCTTCCACAGGCTCCGCTTCAAATGTGTGTGACTGTTCCTCTGAAATAGTGGCATAGTTTGATTCGATGACTGGTGCGATGACACCATACAACAATTCAAATGCTTTATCCAATTTTCTTTTCAGTTTAGGTGCTTGTTGTTCAAAATGACTTTAGGCATGGGTGTTGAAAGTCATTCAATGCCACTAAGCTGTAGACATCTCTCTCCGGCTATACGGCAAACAACAGAACCAACACTGAACATAAAAATGACATGTTCAATTGTATTTGTTTCGTTAGTTTCAACTGTGCCGCTACGAGAGGTCACTTTTGTCGTTTCTTGTTGTTATTTTACATGTAAAATCAATGGTATTAGACGAGGATGACTTTAGGCAAATGAATTTATCAAAATGTAACATTTCATCTGATGGTGACGTTGAGAAAGGAGTATGGTTTACTGTTGGACTGTTGGTGTCAACTTACAAATATCAAATTTCAAAATGTATTGAATACATTAGTTTTGCACACCATCTCTGATTATATGTCGTGACCAGCCTCAACTCAATATCACGTATTGGTTAATTGATGAATTTAATTTTTATCAATAGTTTTTGTATTTATTTATTATTCATTTATTAATTTTATTACGATACATTTTATATTACGCTTAACTAAAAATATTATCAAAGATTTCACATACCCATCAGACATTGAAGAGAAAAAGAAACACATTTCTTTTATCAAGCTTTCCTGAAATCTTATAGTTTTGAATCAATATGAAAGGTCGATCAAGGTCGATCAAGGTCGTATGTGGATTTATATTTTTCCCCATTCTTTTCGGGAAATTTTAATTTTTCCATATTGTTCATTTGATTTTATTACAGTAAAATCATAGCAACCAATGTCTTGTACTTCTAACTGTATCTTTTCAACAACGAACGAAGAGAGCAGGGTGTTGATAGTTAGAATATTACACTCTGTACAGTGAGTAATGACTTATAGTTACTTTCAATATTTCTATTTCTAGTTAACATGCGCTTCAATTAACTATTATTTTCTTTGCGTAAGTATCAATTTGAATTTATACATAAAATAGTGTTGATTAAATTATCGATAAAAGAAGGAAAAAGCAACTAATTTAGATTAATGAATTTAAAATGATGATGAAAAAAATTGCATAATTAGTGCCGCATAGATTCTGACATAGTCTGATCTCGTTGATCCTGACCCCTGCTGGCGAAATTTGACCCCCAACGATTTTTTCGGACCCATTGTCATTTTCCGACTTTGTTTTCAAAAGTGAGGACCTTTTTTTTGCTCCTCACTTTTGCCCCGAGGGATCATTATACACTAGATAGAATCGTTTTTTCCCGATTCCGATTTTACACTAGATAGAATTGATTTTTTTGACCCCCAAAGGAATTTTTGGTTTGACCCCCCTGAAATTTTTGGTGTCAGAATCTACGTTAGCGCCTGACTGAATATATGTATCAGGGTGTTGATAGTTAAAATACTACACTCTGTACTGTATCAGTCCCATAGAGCATATTTATAGTGGTCGTTTAATCGTTTCCATCTTTCAATTATTTATTGTGCGCGTCAACGTGGGAAGAAGATAAGATTGTATATTGTCGCCGTGAGCTCATTTACACAATATACACGCTCTGAAACAGATGAGACAAATAACCTTCGAAATTATTGCTCTATGAGATTAATACGATAATCTACAGAGTGTTGTTGAACAAATTGTACAATTTTTGTATATACATATATTTGAACAAAAAATTACCATTCTTTAATCGGATTATAGAAAAAAATAAACCCGTTGTGATAATTGAATTAATGTGTCACATTGATGTTCATAATGAAATTTCTTTATAAGATATTGTAAGCACATGAAAACTAAGGTATAACAGGCAATATGGTGCCCTTTCAAATCTAAGAAACTACAGTGTACGTGAACACCTAGTTTGTTTGACTGTAGTAATAAAAGTATGCTTTCATACCTTGATAAGAAAACCGGTCATTCATAATTTATCCATCTTTTGCACGCTAATCAGAATGTTGATAAAGTTCAAATAATTTTAGTAGCTAAAGTCCATAAGGTATTAAATAATAAAACTGCTAGTGTTGATCAGATTATTTCGGTTAAATGAAGTAATTATTCCTGATTCCAATCGTCAGCTTTATTGAAACATCATAGTGATTTACCTCTGATTGAATTCAAAATATACAGATATAGCAAATAAATACTCAACATCGCTTAACCATGTTAGATAGACTGTTTTCTTAAACAATCATATTTATCAGAGTAAATTTTTTGTTTTAGTTTTCTACGTTGCCATATTTCTAAAAATTGTAACAAATTTAGTTTGAAGCTAAAATGTCAGTGGAATTTGGAATTGCACATATTAGTTCTTATTAAATTTATGTCAAATAACTTATCCTTCATTACATCTTTCTTAAACAAAGCCAAACTAATAGATGTATCGTTGACAAATATATTTTTGAAATATTTTGAATAAAACACAATGCAGTCTTGCCTAATTTTTGTCCCTTTCTAGAACTTGAATGTGCGCTAGCGGCATTTCAAACGATGCTGTTCTTCTTTGTTTAGAAACAGTTCAATATTGTTAAAATGGTTTAGAAATGTAATCGCTGAAGTTTTTTTTTCATCAATTTAATTGGGTGGAACTTCTCATGATAAAATGAAGTATTCGCTAGCGGTGGCAACGTTGTAGGCGACGATTGAGATGCATTTGTAGTGGTAAGCCCTGTTTTGAATTTGAAAAAAAAGGTATTATCAATTTAGAAGCAAACCAGACTATTAATCGCAATACGTGAAATTTACACTTGATGGACGGTCATCACTCACTCAGAATTACTTCGGCGACATGTGCGACTTGTATTGGTAATTTGAAAGATAACAACCATTACTATTGGCGAGCATAGTGATTTTATATGAGTAGTTTGAAGCGAAAATGTAATACAGAAAAGTTGCGCGGAAAAATGTCAAATGAAAGAGATAGCTATATAGTTCACTATATCCCTTTTCCGCTCATTCTTCATCGAAATTTTAGCGCGCAACTTTTCTGTATTACATTTTTGCTCCCAACTACTCATATTTATTGTATCGGCTCTGCTGTGTGAGTATTATCAATACTAATTTATAACCTATGTCACAAAGTAGTATTGGTAATGATGTCGCACAACAGTGCTGATACAATGCATATAAAACTATGCTCGCCAATAGTTATTGGTGGTGATCTATTGAATTATCAATACAAGTCGTACATGTCCCCGAAGTAATTCTGAGTGAGCAGTATTCAAAAGAGTACCAACAAATTTTTGCGAAATACCAGACAAAAATAATTGGTAATGCAGAACGATTAAAGTATTTTCCATTGTTCACACTACTATGGTGAGTAAATTGAAATGTTACTTCTTTTTGTGAGACGTAAAATAACATAAGTTCGGTAAATTTCGTAGCAAAAAAGAGCAGATTAGAGCAATGGATTTACTGGCCGTTTCTGGCAGACTCACTGGTATTTACAATTTCTCTTGGTAATTTTCCAGTGAAAAATTGCTCAAAATTCCAACCACTGTTTAAGAAAATGAGATGACGATGCTATTGCACAATATTTGGGGTGGATGAACTTCGAACAATATAGTTGTGTTCGTTGTTCTTTCGAGAGCTGAAGCAACGAGACGAACAACAACTAACAAATGGGAGCATTATCAATGGAACCGTAACATTTACGTGTGTCGGAACTTTTTTTTTACAGAAGTATACTCTGTGTCCAAAAAGTAAGGTGACATTGCATTTAAAATTTAGCGCGCTGGGGAATTTGAAAAAATCCTTTTATTTTTAGGTTGGTAGGACTGTCTTTGACATCCCTGCCAAATTACACGTCAAAATATTCATTAGTGTTTGAGATACGCTTCGTTTTGTGGACTGCTAAAAGTGAATTTCTCGTTTTTTGCGATGTCGAAATTTGTTGATCAAAGAATTTGCATTAAATTTTGTTTGCGGAATCAATTTTCTGCTGCGGATTTGTTGAGGATGGTGCAGAAAGCCTTTGGTGATGAGGCTATGTCGAAAAAAAATGTTTACAAGTGGTATAGTGAGTTCCAAGCAGGCCGTGAATGTGTCGAAGACGAAGAGCGTGCTGGGCGACCATCAACCTCAACCGACGAAGCTCACGTCCAAAAAATTAAAGATTTGGTGTTGGAAAACCGTCGATTAACGATTAGAGACCTTGCTGATGATATTGGCATATCGAAAGGCTCAGTCAATACCATTTTGAAGGATGTTTTGGGCCTCAAACGCGTCAAATCTCGACTGGTACCGAAATAATTGAATTTTTTGGAAAAAAGGTGTCGAGTTGACGTGTGTGAAACAATGCTTTCTGACTACATTGACAAGACGAAATGCATGATCACTGGAGACGAGACTTGGATCTATGCTTACGACCCGGAAACAACCGACCAATCGAGCGAATATCGTGCCAAAGGTGAGCCGAGACCAAAAAAACCGCGCCAAAGTCGCTCAAAAATCAAGGTCATGTTGACTGTTTTCTTCGATTATCGGGGTGTTGTGCATTATGAGTTCCTTCCCCCGGGTCAAACAGTCAACAAGGAATATTATTTGAGTGTTATGCGTCGTTTGCGTAACGCTATCCGCCAAAAGAGGCCGGAATTGTGGAAAGACAACTCTTGGTTTTTGCACCATGATAATGCATCGTCTCACAATGCGATCATTCTTCGTGAACATTTCGCCAAAAACTCGACTCATATCGTTCCACAACCACCGTATTCACCTGATTTGGCACCGTGCGACTTCTGGCTGTTCAACAAGCTCAAAAGACCGCTCCGGGGACACCGTTTTGAGACGATAGAGCAGATTGAAGCCGCAGCGAAGACGGAGCTGAGGGCCATCCCTGAAGTCGACTTTTTCAACTGTTTCGAAGATTGGAAAATCCGTTGGCATAAGTGCATTGTATCGGGAGGGGATTACTTTGAAGGCGATGAAATTGATTTGGAAGAATAAATAAAGAATTTTCAAAATAAATGCAATGTCACTTTACTTTTTGGACACAGTAATTGTTTGAATCAAAGATATCATCCATTCAATGCACTATGAACTCATTACCGATTTCATATGAACAGGTTAATTTGCAGCAATTGTTATTGAATAGTTCAACTTGTTAAGCGTTCAAAAGAACAATGGTAGAAGAAGGAAAGCAGCAATTATAGTCGTACTTTTTTAACTGTTGGCTTATAAAGTGGAAATACATAGATACCTTTGTTGTTAGATTGTTTTGTTTCGGATTCATCCATATTTTCAGGTTTAATATTTTTTGACACCTTCGTTTCATTCAGTTTGTTGGGTATGTTCGTTTCATCTTTAACTGGAGGTTCATTAGCGCCGAGTCACAGACGTAAATCATATGCTATTTTAGAGGCAATATTTTTAAATCCAATGCTGGTTCCTATTTCAAATATAGAAGAAAAGTGTTGAAGGTATGCAAATGATTGTCAATGTACTTTATAAATGTCTTACCTGAAATCCGTTTGAAGCGGACCCCATTTAATGATAAGCGTGGCAATTTGCATACTTCAATTTCCCATTGTACTAATGAATCATTATTTGGATCTCCGTGTACACAAAGTAAGACGAACCTATTAATTGAAACAAATTATTGGTTTTTGGTGCATTCATTAAGAATGGCCAGCTCGAAAAAGTTAAGCATGAAATAAAATGTCTTCAGATCGTTATTAAAAAAGTGATTTTGCAAGCTTGAGGCATTATTCCCAATGGGTACACTTGCAAAATTACGATCTTCTTTGAAAATAGTGCTTTTATATTGGAATAGTCATCAAACCTTTCTCTTTGCTCATAATCACAATTATTGTTATCTAAAACGGTACGAATTTCCGCCATTATTTCATCTGGAAGCCGAGGAGATGTTGTTTTCATTGACCAAGTGAAACGCAGAACGCGAGGCTTCACCGCTTCTTCGTGTGAAATGCTGTAGAGTTGAAAAACAATTAATAAAATGAAAAATACTATATTTTGAAATTCTGTGAAAATCCGATTGATTTACATGGAAAATATATTGTGAGCAACATTTTTATCATTTGAAGTTAGTTCGAAAACAGTGCATGTAGATGAAGTTAAAAAATATATCACAATATCAATTTTGAGTTTATGCACAGAGAAACCATTTGTGATTTATTTCTCCCGTGAACACTTTTCTACACAAAAATTGGGTTTTTGTGTAGCAAATTTATTGTAAATTCAGAATATTTTAAAGATGCTGAATCAAACAATGCAAACTAACATAATTTTGGCATTTATTTTTATCCATATTTTCGATAAGATCGTACTGCGATAAAAGCCTATATAAACAATGTTATTATATTTTACGATATTTGACTCGATGTCAATGACGATGTGGCAGCGCCACCTATAGAGATTCCTTATTAAAATAAGTGGAACTATTGAGTGCATGCACCATATCGCACGTAAATTTTCAATATGGCAGCGCCCATCGAATTGAAAAGTTAACCGATTTCGTAGTCACAAATTATCGCTGTACGGATAAGATTGTTGATTAAACGTTCAACCAGCAAGTGGCAGAATGTTTATTTGCTGTCAATGTGCGTGATCAATGAACTTATCCAAAATATGGTTTGAGTGTTAAGTAAATGTCGAAATTGGATTTCTAACAAATATTCTGAATTTAAAATGAATTGCTACCAGCCAACCAAACGCGATAGATGGTCAGCTACGGCTGACGCTCGTTATCCAGATAATTTGCGTGCGGTGAACGCATATAG
>NW_022597947.1:0-7469 GCF_009176505.1 Sitodiplosis mosellana
ATCAGCTTTTTCAGCTTTTTTAGAAAAAAAAATCAGTGGCAGGCCTGAATATTTGCAAGGAGCGCATTGCTGCTTTCATATATGGAGCAGCATCAGTTAGAACAGCGAGCACCTTCTCGTATCGGATTCCAATGAAAAAGTTATTTGTTTAGTTTATTTCGAATATAAAATTTCACGAAAAAAATTGCTCACCATCTGGCCATAGCAACAGCAACGAATTGTTGAAAAATGCGGCCATAGTGCTTGCGTTGGCGTTTTCAACGACATCCATATTTAAGAGATAACACTTTCCTCTTTCTGGGTCATTTTCATCGTCGACCAGAATTCCAAACATGAAATTGCAAACTAAACGGTTTTCGCTGTCGGTCGTCTCATCAATGGACACCCAAATGTTTTTATTCTTCACTTTTTCACGGAGATTTTGCATGCAGTCATTGTATAAATGTGGCACATATTTTTGTCGTAGCGTGGATTCACTGGGCATGTTATTGCCTGTGTATTTCTTCATGAAATTAACCATAGATGGATGACTTAACTTTTTCAATGGAATGTTTGCTTCAAGGAACATTCTGCAGAGATCCATGCTAAACTCGTCATTTTTTGGTTGGACACTTGTTTGTTGATGCTCTGTAATAAGAGTTTGACGGGAAGGAGCACTGGTGCTTGCTTCATTGTTTCCTTGAATCTTTGTTTTATGTTTGTCTGAAGCGATGTGTTGTTTTACATGTGAAATTTTGCTTGCACCGGCCAATGAGCTCTCACAAAAATTACAAAATAAAATCTGTCCATCGGTGCGAAATGTACCAGTAAATTCTTTAACCATTCGTGAACAGAACTCGCGATTAGTTTCTTTGGTTTTACCCATTTTGTAAGCCTCATTTCATGTTTTCACTTAATGCGATCAAGACTCGATGAATATCAATACACGAATGAAAACGAAATTAAAATCCAATGTACAAGAGCGAACAAAGACATATTCCAAAATGCAAACCTCAAAGATACTGTTATGATTTGTTTGCACATTAGTGCCGGCGATGCAAACAGTTTGCGTTCTCGGAAAAAAGATAGACATTGCTTAAAATATTTATTCAATTTTCTGCGTAATCATTTCAGTCGAATAAACAAAACAAACTATTACAAAACGAAACATGCATCGGTTTAGTGAAAATGACGAATATAAATACACTTGAGAAAGAAAAAAAACACACAGTAACCGTTAAAATAACGATCGTTTGATGCATTTTATTTCTTCGTCTTTTCTTTGTTCAAATTTCTTATGTCATCATTGCGAAAATTCCAAGAAAACGTTGATTTTAGGCTCGTTAGGCTGAAATGTGCAAAAAAGTCCTGATGGGCAGAAAAACGCCAAAATAGGCAAAATGCCTAGGCTCTAGGCAAAAAGGCATTTCTATCCGCTCTGTTTATGACCAAAGTACTAATCAACCAAGTACCAGTATTCCGAGCCCTGGGAAAAATAATGCACTAGAGGGTTAAATTAATGTGTTTGGAAAGTTGAATGGAGATTTCTTCATACCGAGAATAAATGAAAGAAGAATTTTCAAAAAATGTTATAAAATGTCGCAAATTTTGACATAAATTTATATATCGATTATGAAAGCCAAAAAATGAAGACTTAGTCAAATAAATTGTTTAAAACACCGAGAATCCGATGATTGATTTGAATTCTACATTTTATGTACACATTTTTTGGAACTAGGCATGAAAAACATACGATTTGTGAAAATACGTTTTTTGACCAAAATTTGAGTTTGGCTCATTACGGATCTTCCTTTAAAATCGTCAAAAGAAAAATGACAAAACAAAACGTAGACGTCCTACCCGAAGTCATGTTGGCACATCTTTCAAGATTTAAATTTTCATCCAAAAAGCCATAAACTATACATTTAAGAAGTCTGGAACGTAATCGTTTGCTTTTTAACCATTAATCGTTCAATTCGAATATTTTTTTGAATATTTGATGAATGTTTTGTTTTGATTTGAATTGAAAAATACTAACAGATTTTGCCTAGGAAATTTATAAGAATATTCAGAAAAAATGGAAAATTGTATTATGATTCCGAGAATCTTGATGTTGGGTATTCAAATGAAATGAAACGTCTGATTGTCTTTATTGTCGTCTGAAAACTTTATTCTACTCTCTTTCAAAAATGCAAAATAATCAAGTATTGAAAAAACTGAACTTTAATCGAAGAACTGCAAATCAGTCAAATATTTGGAGAATGAACTTTGATTTTAATTAAATCAAAAAATGTGGACGGAAATAATAAGCTATCTCGACAAAATGTTTAATAAGCAAGTTGAATGAACTGATTTTTTTTGTTTCTTTTTTGATGAAATTAGACAACGTTTACCAAATCGAAATCAATTGGTCATTATTGCGATGCAACACTTGAAAACAAGTATCCAAACACTTTAACAAAAACAAAAATGTGTGTATTATTTATTGTTGAAACAGCTGTAGTTTGTTTCGTATATTCTTTTGATGTGGTTTCGTAGTTCGCTAGTCTTTTTAAATTGTCTGTTTCGTGCTGATTGATTTTTAGATGGTATGTTGCAGGGTTGTGTCCCGAAATGATGGTTGTGGCGTATGCAATCGAGAAAATGCCACGGGAACATCCATCTGGTTGCAACGTTGCCGGTTCGATGAATTGATACTGTGCTCCGGGGCACAGGCGAGTGAGGATGTTTCGTTGATATACGTCCAATCTTTTGAAATGATTGCTCTCCCCGTGTAGACTGTATAGTGAACTGTGGTGTAATGGCCAAGAAAGCTGGCCCGGTCGCTGATATGTTATTTGCAGATCGTCTCGTTCGGCTAGAAGTCGTTTGTATCGCTCTTGTTTTTGTCCATAGCAGACTGGATGCATATAGAATGGTATGGTTCTGTTTGCGTTCACCAAATTTATAATGAACATATCGATTGTCAAATCATTTAAGAATTCTGTTCCAACAATTTGATTTGTGATTGATTCTAGATCTGTATTCTTTGTAGTTTTACACAAGTCTCCGATTTCGTAGTAAAATCCATCCTCTTCCAACTCGGGAAAATCCACATTGTTGAGAATAAATGGGACTTCAGAGGCGCATCAATTCACAATTTTTAATCACATTCGCTATCAGAATCACTATTCAATACGGGGTTAGCGGGTGCTAGGTTGTTCCTGCGCCCCTATTATTTTGATGAAATAAATTGAGTGGGAGTGATAAAATCCACCTGGGAGCCTATTTTGTGTACCTCCCGAACCAAAGTTCGATTTTTCAAGGAATTTTGAACTAACATACCGATTTAATACCAAAAAGGTGGGTTAGCGGGTGCTAGGTTGTTCCTGGCCCCTATTATTTTGATGAAATAAATCGGGTGGGCATGATAAAACCCACCTGGGTAGCCTATTTTGGGGACCTCCCGAACAAAAGTTCGATTTTTTTAAGGTTTTTCATAGGCTAGGTATCCTAGGGTACATCTGGGGTGGCTGGAAATTTAATGGTTTCCAAGTCTAACGAAGCACAAACGTTTGGTACTTGCAGAATTTCGTTTCCTATTCTGGTATTTGAGCAATCGTGCTAGCAAATTTTTGCGTACAGCGTACAGCGTACAGCGTACAGCGCACAGCGTACAGGGTACGACACACCCACATTAACATAGCAAAATAACCACTGTATCGTGCTTTTTGGTGTCGAAAATGGATAGAAAAATGGTTTTTCGGGGCACCTAGGTTTTAGAGTGATTACAATACTTTTACTCACGACATGGGCGTGCGAAAAAGTAAAAATATTCAGTGGTTTCTTACCTACAGCATTTTTGCTGTTTACACTAATCACTACATATACTTAACCTATATTTGGATCCGCTAAGTATTACCGTTAATATTTCCTGTTGTTTTGGAAAATGAGTTCCAAGTCAAAGACTAGAAAAAATAGATTTTCGAAAATAATTTCGAATTTCGAAAATAAACTTTTCGGAAAATATAAAACGGATAATGAATTTTTTTGAAAATAAAGTAGAGTGAGACTGGATACTGGAGATTTTGCATTGACATTTCCGACTGTAAACATGACAACAATTCATATGCGTGTGCTGTCACTTTGTCATGCGTCATTCACATTAATGCTTTGACTGATTGTGGTGAACAGTGGTGAGATTGGAAACGCCATACATTTTATATACATTATTTGTTTGGGAATTATATTCATTTATTTTCTTTTATTGTTGATATTCGGGCTCGGCAAAGCCTAGGCTTCATCCACGATTTGTTTTCCAAAGAAATATTTCGAAAAATCGTGAGTTTGCACTGTCAACACTTGTGTGGTTTTTCATATGATTTTGAAGTCATCAAATGTTGCCACCCGTTCACACATTCAATGAACTTGCTACACCAAGTGATAGTTTAGTTCATTGGTGACGTTTTTCAATCCGCCATACGTTTTTATATGTGTGTGTACATCGAAATGTCAAATTTGTCAAGAATGCAACCGTTCTCCTCGTTCTTTGAATTTCGAAATAACTTAATTTACGAAATTCAAGAAAATATGAAGAATATATTTGGAATTTCAATATTGGGCTCAATTTCGAAAATCCAGGTTATCAGGTCCCAGAGACTTACACCACCTGGCCAAATACGAAAATTTTAGCATAAATACTAAGAGCCAAAAATACCGCTAAAGTGTGTTTTGTTTATATTGTAGGGAAACCACTTACGCGTATCAGCGTCAAGGCTATCGTTGTATTTATATTCACTCAAAATTGGGCAAAACATGTTTGAGTGAAGAAAAAAATTACTTTTCCGTGCATTGACAAAGGCTCTCCGAAATCGCCTATGTTGCTTTTGCCTAAAACTCCAATGTCATTAGCAGCATTGACGTCCTATTGACTTAAATGCATTGGAATGTCAAAAAATAGCACAAATTTCCGAGAGCCTTTGAATGAAAAAAAAAACCGAAGAAAAAACATTCCAAATCAAGGTCAAAATCGGGGGAGAAAAGACATCTACCCGATTTTTTTTGAGTTAGCGAGTTTTCCATTCGGTCCATGCGATTCTGCTATCCATAGGTTATTCTATATAAGCCTAATTGTCCGAAATGTTTCCATCACTTAATATTTAAAACACAAAATCAACCTGTTCTTATCAGCGGCACAAAATAGAAGTGGCGCCGAAACACATATATTTACAATTTGCGGCATTTTAAAGAACTATCAATACTTTTTGTTGTTGAGAAATTTATGACAATAACAACAAGTATTGATAATTCTTAAAGTAGCTACAAAAATTCATATCATTTCGGCGCCACTTCTATTCATATCAAATACGTTGGTTCTTATGGCAGATAAGCAGAGATGTTAAAAATTTGTCTAATATCCATCCATTCATCCATCCATCCATAAGTTGATATATCCAGACTTGCCCTCAATTCCAGTTATACGAATTTTTGTACATAGATCCATCCATAAATCCATCCACTCAATATCCATTGAACATCCATTGAATATCCATTGAAGATCCATCCAAAATCCATTGTCCATCCATCCATTCGTCCATCCATCCAATCATCCATCCATAGAATTGAATGGATGGATGGATGGATGATTGGATGGATGGACGAATGGATGGATGGATTTGGGAACTTATGACCGCTAGCCGTGCTTCGTCAAAAATTGCGTGAACAAAAGTATGTGTGCGTGACTGCCGATGTTTGGTCGTCCAGGGCACAAAGCTATCTCGGTGTAACGGTTCACTACATTAACAAAGAATTCCAGCGTGAATCATATGTATTGGCTTTCACAAAACTTCCAAATCGGCAAACATATAAAGAGCTAGCCGCAGCGTTGAACGAAGTGTTTAATGACTATGGACTGAAAAAAAACGCAAATCACGAACATAGTTACTGACGGAGGAAGTTCATTCGCTAAGATGTTCAAGACGTATGGAAGCAGCATCGATGTGGTCGTCTCAACTTATGATGATGAACTTGAAGGTGAAGACGAGGATGAAGAAAGAGTTGAAGGAGAATCAAACGCAATTGATGAACAAGAGCGTAGTGACATTGTTACTCAATTTATGGAAGATGCTAATGGCGATTACTTCATCAGCGAAATTATTAATTTCAACCCGACGAGAAATTTGCGGTAAAATAGGTGTACGCCGACACTCCGTCGCATATCCGCGGATACTCGCAATGCGAATAGGAATCCACAATAAAAGTAGCCGCAAAATGTTATCGCTGAATACCCTGCGACTATTCGCGCTGCGAACAACAGTACAGTTCCAACCTGAAGTTGGCTGCGCATGACATTTCAGAGTATTCGCAGGGTACTCGCCAACTATCCGCAATGCGATTATTCGCAAATTTCTTGTCGGGCAATGAATCGAACGATGATGGGGTGATTGGAAATTATATCAACAAGAACGATGAAGATGAGATCAACAGTATTGGCAATGTTTATCTCAATGGAAGTAATACTTCAACACAAGCACCAACAATTGAATTGCCACCACAGCGCAGATGCGTTTCGCATCTTCTGAATCTTTTAAGTGGTGATTTTGAACAAAAACACCTATCCGGTTTGCCAAAGCAATTGCTTCGCAAATCGCTCGGCAAGCTACACACACTGTGGGTGTTAACTCACCGCAGTTCACGCGCCAAAACCATCACACAAAAAATATTGGGTCGTTGCTTAAGAGTGCCTTGCGAAACTCGTTGGAACTCCAAATATGATGCGGTGAAGCTTTGTATGGATCCAGCAGTTCAGCCAAATTTAAATAAACTAATATCGGAATTGAAGTCCAATTTGACTTGCACGTCCGCGTAGAGTCTTCAACTGTTGAATAAAAATGATTTTACTGTAATTGGTGAATATGTTAAGGTTATGGAACCTGTAGCCGATTCGCTTGATGCCATGCAAAAAGAATTTAATAGCAGCCAGGGATACATTATACCAGTGCTAACAACTATGAAACACCTCGTCAACAATATTAAAGAAATTCATACCATTACGAAGGACTTCAAAATCGCCATGCTTGCAGCAATTGAGAATCGATTCCGCAAATATTATTTGTTCGATAGTCGGAACGCTGATTTACATCTCGCTGCTGTTACAATACCCCGAATAAAAACAAGTTACATCGCCGGCGATGAACATTTAATATATGTAAAACAACTATTAGTTGCAGAATGTAAAAAAATCAAAGCGGAATCTCCAGATTTCAGACATTCGCCAGGACCCACACCAATACCAGCAACATCGGACGATATTCTCATTTCATTCACACGAGATGTTCGCAGAAATTCCATTGAAAGCGAAATTGAGTCCGAAGTCTCTCGCTTTTTATGCGACGAACGAAATACATATTCAATTTTGAATGAATTTCCAAACGTTCGTGAAGTATACTTCAAATATAATACAACTGTATCGAATGGCGCTGCCATTCGAGATAAAGTAAGTTAAGTACAAC
>NW_022597948.1:0-9102 GCF_009176505.1 Sitodiplosis mosellana
ACAGAAAACCTATAAATCCATTTATTCTACAGATATCTTAATACTTTCAAAGTTAATTTCTGTGTGTGAGGGTTGCATTTGCAAGCGAAATAAAGAAGATTTTTATTAACCTTATGTGTTACTGTACATATAGCTTCAATTACCTTTCGGAGATTTTATGCATATTTCAAGCGATGAATAAAGTTATTTGAGAAACAAAGACTGTATCATTGTTCAACCGCGTACACAAAGGCTTATTGTTGGTTCAAATGGATTTAGGACAAGAGGTTGATTTACATAGAAGTCTCTTAAAAATGATTCATAAGGAATCACTTTGCTATTCGACGATTCCACACCAAGCGGGACAAAATTCTGATTTCACCTCTCCGATTTCGCTCAAGCTTGGTGCATAAACTTCTTACTGTCAAAAACTCGCAAAGCCAAAAAATTAGGGTGACCTTCCCCACCTGATTGAAAATTAGGGTGGTCGACATTTTGCGGATAATTGGCTATAGCACTTTTTTGACATTTTTCACTATGAGAAGTGTGGTGCAAACTTTCAAAACTACATTGTATATGCATGGTTGGATAGATAATCGATGGGGCCACAAAAAAGTCTTCTACGACCACCCATCCGGGCCCTTTCATGCCCTCATATATGGGTTCACATATGAAAAGTGAAAAATCTCATTTTTACGGGGGGGGGGGGGGGTCAAGTCACTTTTTATTACGCTTAACCGTTAGCCCGCCTCGAGTTCTTCAATTTAACGAAGAATTTAACGAAGAGAAATTACAACTCCCAAACAGAGGTCGCAAGCGGGCCGAAAAATTGGCCCGAGGCCCACCCGAATCACTTCGAAATACGCCCGAGATCCGCCCAATTATGATGTTGTATTCAGATATACCCAAGACAGTCCTTCAATTCAATGAGCTAGCAAAAACGAGAAGATTTGAAAAGAACATTTAAACCGATATAATCAAATTGTTTGCTGTCAAACTTTGTCTCGCTCACGCCAACTGTCGAACTGACTCGTTCGTGTACGAAATTGACGGGCGTCATTTTACCGTATCATGCGACGAATATGAAGTACTCAATGGTGGGGAAGAAAACGTTGAATATCTAAACGATATTTGTGTGCTGAAGCTTCGAAATGGATCAAAAAATTGGATGTGCTAATAAAAATTTCTTCGGCAATAAAGTAATTTCGGTAACATCTCAACGATACTTCGAAATAAGCCAATTTGGAAATTTTCTGTTAAAAGGAAAGATGTATGATGTCTCGGATAAAGCACAACGCTGCGGGAATATAGGTAAAAAGCTCTGCTACTCTTTTGGCAATCTAAACGAAAAAATGATCGGCGGCGACTCAGGTGAGATGCTACAACTACAAAAATTAACCAAAATATATTTCGTTTTTTTCGATATCAACGGGCAGCCCACTGATTTATTACAAGAGGGAGCGAAAAGGAACGGAGCCAGAAGAAACAGACCAATTAGTTGCTATCGGCTTGTTGAGCTATGATTTAGAAAAAACCGATAGTAAGTTGTTTTTTCACTGATAACTAGCATTTGTGTATTTATTCTTATTATATTTCCCAGGGAATACCAGATTGACTACAAGTTATGCCGTGATATTTACTGATATCTTCAAACATCGCGATTTCATACGAGCAACTGCCAATGTCAACGTACACTACTGTGAAGAAAGGGAACGCGAAGAACAACAACAAGAACAAACAACAACATCAACCACAACAACAGTAGTTTAATTTTTTTTCAATTTTTTATTGTCTTATAAAGTAAGAAAACCAATTATTCTCTTTATTAATCGAAAAGTAAATATCATCAATATAATAATAATTTATAATAAAATAAAAATCAAAACTTTTTTTAATGATGAATTCGGTTGGCCGGGACTTTGGTGATGCTGAAATAAATTGAGCTCAATTCCGTTTCTTTGGTCATATAATTTTTCACTTCCGTCTCAAAAATGTGTCATTTTTTCTTCTTTTTCTATGCATTGTGTTGTTTTTTAATTATTTCAAATCACTTTCTTACAGATTCACCAGCTGACAATTGAAAATTACATGCTGTGCGATGAGTTCAAAAGTGCTAGAGCGCTTGAAACAACGGCCAATTGCGTTGATTCCCAATGTGTTGAGAGAAAAAGACGATATCCAAGCATTGAAGTTGATCTGTATCCTCGCCTATGAACTGGAAATGGCTAAGCAAGTAACTGTCAAAATTATTCCCGTTGCTCTCATTACTTCCTTATCCCCCATGAGTAAACCTTTATCATTCTCGCAGCATTTTAGAGAAATATACTGCAAACTTTCGCTTTTGCGACCTATTCCTTAAATGGCTTCGCTATAGATCACATGCACTTAGAAATTACTAAGTCTTTGGCTTGACACCAAAAATCATAAGGAACCATATTACATAAATGGAAAAAATCAAATAATTTTAAGCACTCGCATCGTTCGTTTGAAGACAGTTACAGATATTACACGCACTCCTAGATCAATTTTCAAGCGAGGGGAATTTAAAGCAAACGAATTGCGAAATTTTCTTTTATTTTATCTTCGTTTTGCTCTGCCAGGATTATTACACAAAAAGTATGTACAAAACTTCAACCTTTTTTCCAGTGCTATTTACATGCTGCTACAGGAAAATATTTCAATTGAAACTGTTAATGAAGCAGAAAAAAAAGTTAAATGAGTTTGTTGACAAATTTGAAGAGCTGTATGGAAAGCATAACGTTGTTATGGTATGGTATGGTATGGTATGGTTTTTATTGTTGATGTTTCATTTGTAATACAATAATCATGTTTGGTGTTATGGGATACAGTCGTTAGACTTTACAGCATATGATATTTCTTAAAAATATTTTTGTGTAGGAGAAAATTGTGTGTTTTGTGGAAAATCTTAAAAAACCACAATGTGACGGGATTTTTCTGGTTATATAGAAAATGAAAAATAGTTTGTAAAAATGAAATGCTAATTATAAAAATAATACATCAATTTCGTTAGTAAAATTAAAATATGAATTGAAAATTTTTGAGCGATATTTGGAATGAAAAGAAAAAACTAATTTTTGTTGTAGCGTTAAATGGTTGGGAAAGTTTAAGCTAAGCGTAAAGTCAATGATTACGCTGACTGTGTGATAATTCGGGTCAAGTTTCATTTTGTTGTGATTGTTGTGTTTTATGCATTCCAGAAATTGGCGTTTTTATTTGCATGAATTTTGAAGCAATTGTGCGATAATTGTAAGCTGATCCAGCTTAGACTTGCATTGTTTCAGTTCGTTGATACTATTTATTAATATTTGCGACACTTCAGCAATTGTCCAAATATTTGAATCGTTTAAGTTTGATGACGCTGGTGTTGGTTTGTTTGAGTTGTTGAGCGTATTCGATGTTGATGCATGTGTTTGAGCGGCGACCGCCGCAAATGAATACGGCATTGGGTGTGGTATGGGTGCTCGCACGTACCTATGGGCTTGACTTTCCTTTGAATTGTTGTTGGTTAGCGATTGCGTTATAGGATTTCTGTTGTTTTTGTTGCGTGCGCTGGATCTGGTGGCTAAGTACTTCGCACGGAACGGACAGTTGATATCGTTTGCTTTGTGGTTGTGTTCGAGTTTATTGCTTATGCAGTTGAAGCATTTGAAAATTGGTTCTTTCGCGTCTGCTTTAATCACATTACATTCTTTTGTTAAGTGATCACCACTACATAGCATACAGACTGCGTAACGCACACAGAACGTGGCCCCATGTCCGTACATACAACATCGGTAACACTGTGTTGGTGCGTTTTCCTTTGGTTTGAACGGTTGCCATTTGACGATATGGTGATATACTGCTTGGATTGTGTTCAATACTTTCAAATTTACTTCCGATGCGGCGAAGTGGCATAAATACACTTTACTATGCGATTTTGTATTAAACATAATGATTTTCGTTGCGTTTATGTTGTATGTTTCCTTCAAGCTTTTGGCTATTATCGATGTGTCAATTTCAGGTAAACCATCAATTAGTGTGGAAATATATCATGAAGCACACAATCTGTGGAAGCACTGGCCAGGCTGAAGAAATACCCGAATTTTCTTTAGGTAAAAAGAAAATGCGTATACTAGGAGACGAAATAGAGTTATTCGCATTTATAAATATTGATGAATCGCAAAAATATTTGACCATTTATACAGATGTTACACTACAATACGTAAAATACAAATCGTTGGCATCCAAAGAAGTGGCCACTATCGACTATTTTATTGAATTAAGAAACGGAAATTTAGCTTCTATACATTATTTTACAGTATTTAACTATAATTGTTATGCATTAGTTGAAATATATGATGTTGTCGACAAGTACGATCATTTCACTGAAAAAAAAAAATGAGAGAGAATGAAACAAAATAAACAGATTCAGACATTGATCGAGATGATCTCCAATGATTTCAACGCGGTGATTTTTTCATATATATATTTCAATACATACACAATGCACACAAGAAATGGAAAACAGTACCCTCTGTCTTCATTATGCGTATTATGTCGCGTGCCACCGCTTCTGTTTGTGTGCGAAAATCGGATAATACGGTCAATACATTGAGTCAATGCTTTGTCTCTTTTGTCCTTTTTCATTTACTCATATTGTCGCGGTGTCCAATGAAAAGTGTTCGTGTTCATTATTTGTGTGTGTATGTACGGTCTTCACTCATCTCGGTCTTTTCATTGCGAACCATCAGCAAGTGCGGATCACGAAAATTCAAGTAAATTTTTTTTGCAACAATGGTCAGAGAAGTAAAAGGTAATTTTGTTAAGAAAAATCCAATTTTTCCATAATAATATTAGGGAATTAACTAAATTTGACGATTAATGAAACGATTTGAAACCGTCTATTGTTTAATTTAAATTAACTAAATTTTGTGCAAAAACCACGTTTTCATCTGAGTGTGCCATGCATTAACATCTTTTCATCACAATAAGCATGGTCTAACGGATTCGATTCTTCTCGAAATATATAGTTTAAAAATGCATGTTCCATGTTCCATGTTCTATTTCGTATTATTTTTTTTTTAATTTGAAACGGTTCAAAGAAAAATGACTAATCGATTCGTTTAATGTTATTTCTAATGGTGTAAACACAACCATAGGTCTCGGCTCTATGCACGAAAAACGTGTATACAAAGAATTGCGTAACGGGGTACTTCTCGTAAGTGACGAAAATGGAAACATTGAGCGCTATGTACAAGAACCGAAACGGGTTCCAAAACCGAAGAAGTCGGCCACTAAACCAAAATCTATTGCTGAACAAGTAGCAGCCATGCCCACTTGCGTGGTGAAATTGAATCGAATCGTGACTGCAACAACGGCCGTTGTGCCAACTCAAATGATGCCAATGAACGGAAATGTATGCATCACACCGAACCAAAGTGTCCGTTTGGATAACAATATTTGGCTTTCGGTCCCGTCATCACTTTTGCGTATACTGGGAAACGGCATGATCGATATTCGTATGGCAAACCAACCAAATTTCAGCGTGTCGAATAAGCTAGTGAATTCATCGGTTTTGCGCATGTTTGGTTCGGACGATTTTGCAATGGCACGTGCATCGAATGATTGCACATCAGTTCAACCAAAACGAAAAATCATACTAGATCGCAACGTTTGGGAGCCAGTCTTTGCTGCATTGGCGCGTATTTTCGGCGGCGGTTCGGACGATTTTGCAATGGCACATGCATCGAATTATTGCGCATCAGTTCAGCGAAAACAGACAATTATATTTGACCGAAACGTTTGGGAGCCAGTCTTTGCTGCATTGGCACGTATTTTTGGCGGTGGTTTTGATGATTTTGATTTGTCGTGGCTCGGACAATTGGTACATGCACCAAACGTATTGAAGAACGATTCCGCAGCGATTGATCCAAAGCCACAAGTTTTGTTGCCGATGCCAGTGCTCGATATCGACGATAGCGACGATAGTGACGACTACGATGCCGATGAAAGCGACAGCGAATCTAGCTGGGGAGATACCATGCCCAGCGACGAATTCCACGCCAAATATGCCGAATTGGTGAAAGGATCGAGCAAAAATTCCGATTAGATTAGATTTCATTTTCACATTTTTTTCATTTCTTATATTTTCCGCCCAGAGCCAGTTCCATTCCATAAATTTTTATACGAACCATAACATACAAATTAAGAAGAGAAAAAAATACATAGACCTGTCCAAACTGAAATAAAGAGCAACGAAATAAATAAAAAAAACAAACGAATACAAACCAACCATTTTTTTCTTTGCTGTAAAAAAAACCAATGTTAGGGTAGGACATGGTTTGAATTCTCTCATTTATCGCAGCAATCATTTGTATGGCAAATGAAGCGCATTACTCGCAGTGTTCGTTTTTGTCTCTTTCCACCGTTCACCATAAATGATTGACCATAGCCGAGAACAAAAGGTGTGAGAAAAAGCAAACTTGCATAAAGGCAATAATGCATCGAAACATTGGTACAGGTTTGAATTGAATGAAATAGCTAAATTCAACAAATAAGAAGATTATTAATATAAATTCAAGTAAACGCATTGAAAATGACGTCGAAATCAATATACGATTCGATTGCGTCATTCAAATAAATTACTGTTTACGCGTTGATTAGACACAAGATCGTTTCTTCGGTCGAACGCTTTGTTCACATTATTTTTTTTGCATTTTTGTTGTTGTTGCTGTTGCTGCTGCCAAAACGTGGCTGGGCAAATTGAACAAACTTCAAGAAACCCTTCATGTGCGCATATTTATATAAATAACAATAAATTTATCGTAATTTGAGAGCGGACAAGAAAGATGCAAACAAATGCTTTTTATTGTTTATTCGTCCCTTTTTCCTTTTCTTCTTCTCATGCCAGTGTTAACAATCAAATATCAGAGAATAAATTAATGAATTTGGACTCGGCAACAACAACAGCATCAGTATAAAAAAAAACAAATCGCATTTTACCTTCTCTTTTATACATTGGCTTCGAAGAGTGTGAAGTCATTTGACATCATTTTTGATTTCAAATAACCGTGTGAATGCAATATGGATTTGTTCGGGTATCAAGCGTTGACACCAAAAATGGTTTCAAAATTCGTCATGATAACGCAACGGTCATACACTTTATCCACACGGTTTTAAACGTAAAACAGTGTGGCAGATTTCCACACTGTTCATTGCGCGCCATGTATACTTCGCAGGCCTATTTGCGTACACAGTCCATTTGTTCGGCGCAACGTTTGGATCACATGAGTGGTTGATGAAACGTGCCTCGTTCCCACACTTGGCCGCGTCAATGTACATATTTTGTCCGAGTGCCAAAAAATAGTAATTATCGTCTTTGTTGGCTTTGGCACGATTGAAACGTTGGTCAAATTCCACACTGTCTATCACCTCTCCCATGTACTCAATGATGAATTTCTCTGCGGGAATCTTCTCCTTGGCAAATAGGCCCCACCCCTTGGATTTGTTCTGAAAAGTTACACGTTCTGAAAAGTTACCATCACCAGTGAAACCAGCTGCCGAACCAATATTGCGCTCTGGAGGTGTTGCGATGTGTTCCAAAAAATTGACATTGCCATCAGGAAAACCAGCTCTGCGCTCTGCTGCCTTGTCACAGTGTTTGAAGAAAGAAGAAAAGCCCGAAACAAAGCAACAAGCTACGAAGACAAAAAAACAGTCAAATGACAAGGAAACAGTTGCAGAATTCAACAGTGACTTTGAGGTTTTTGTTGTGGGCGATATTGTTTGGGGCAAAATGCGCGGCTATCCACATTGGCCGGCCATGGTGACATTTTGATTTGTACATTTTTATTAATTAAAAATTCAACAAACGGGAATACAACGGATCTGTTTTTTTCTTCTGCAGATAACAAAAATCGATTCATTTTCACCATTCAAAGTCGAAGTGATTTTCTTTGAAAACGGCCGCCGGGCAAATTTGTTTGAAAAACAATTGAAACACCTGCTGTCAGGCTTCAAATTAAAAGAGATCGCAACCAAAGTTCGAAGCAATGAAAAGATTCGAAACGCAACGAAAACTGCGATGATAAATTACTTTTACGATAAAGATATGCATCATCACATTTGAATTTTTCCTACCTACACAAAATTCGCTGAACGAAGTGTCGTTAAACATTCAATACATGGAAAATAGAAATGTCATCGCAAGCACGAAATGACACCAAATTCTTACAACACTTTGGTGTTTATCTCATGGAGATTTTTTGGGCCCAAAATCTACGGCAGTGAAAATACGTTTCACATAATTATGATCGAAACACTCTTTCTACATTGTGTTGATGAAAATGTAGTGAAATATTTAATTTTTAATGAAGAGACTCTTCACATAAATATTACGTGTTTACCAATGAATTAAACACTCTCTTGCGAAAATAAGAGCCGTGTTTGAAATTCCTTAAAGTTCTTGCTTCATTTAGTGTGTATACCAAATCGTTGTATACATACCTCTTCTTTTTAAAGAATAAAAATGTTTTTTTCCGCATTTTATTAATGGATCATAAAACTGAACATGCACATTGAAAAACGAAGCACTTATTCAGTCTTAAATCGGCATTTTTGTTCAAAATTCCATAAAAATGGCACTTTTGGATGAGGCCAATAAATGTATTTTTATTGTATTTCGTTATATTTTTGCGAGAAAAACGCAGAGATTTAAAATGACGTATGATAATGATTCGGTAAAGTTATGATTATTAATGTAATTCAATTATTTTTCGTTAGTAAATCAAATCGCCTAGAAAACCAAGGAACAATTTTGTTTGATTTCAAATTAAATATTAGATTGAGTATAATTCAATTAGAAATAGATTTGCAATTAAAGAAGTATTTTGCCTCAAAAAAATAGTCGTAAGTATTTAACAAAAATTCAAATAGATTTTGATCATTGATCTATATAGGTACTATTTCCTAGCGGCCGATTTTCGTCGCCGATTCAAGAGGGTTATTCGGAATTTTGGGTATAACTTCTGAGCCACTGAACGGATTTTAAATTTTTTTATATTTTCTGAGAGGTGTAATCTTCATCTTTCTAAAAATGTATATTATTTTAAAATTTGTCAAGTG
>NW_022597949.1:0-5992 GCF_009176505.1 Sitodiplosis mosellana
ATATTGTTGACCACACAAATTGATATGGTTGAGAAGATTGACAAAAAATGCATTGGAATAATTCTTCTACAGGACAATCGAAAACGGGAATCGAAGGAAATCATCCGATTATTCAGCTATACGCCACCTGGAAAATACAGATCGACTAAAGATCAAACAATTTCTTGTTTTGTGAAAATATAAAAAGAATTTCATTCGTAATCCCGTACTTTTCCGTACAGTTGTTCGTACTTTTTTTTTCTTCATATTTTGTATAAAAAAGCATATTTTCAGTGAAAATCGGTCATTTTAGTCGAAATTTCGACAATTCCGTATGCGAGGTACCATAACGAGAACATGACGTATTTGAAACGTGTAACTCCATCTACGGATTTTTCCAGCAGTTGTGTTCTATTGAGTTGCGGTTTCAACTATTTTAGGGCGAAATTATCTCAAAAGTATGCTAAAATGAGTTATTTGTCATGCGAACGCTCAAACGACTACTGTTAATGTACGCACTGATTCAGTATACATGCAATGGTTACTAGATGACAAATTTACAATACACTCGAGTGCATGTATTTGCGCGTACATTTCCGTTAGCCGTTTGAGCGTTCGCATAACAAATAACTCATTTTTGTATATTTTTGAGATAATTTCGCCCAAAAATAGTTGAAATCGTTATATATCTACTCGATTCACAACTACTGGAAAAATCCGTAGATGGAGTTAGACGCTCGTACCAAATAAAATGCATTGATTCTCCATATACATGCTCGGAGTATGCGAGGTACTTGTAAATCGATTCCGAATGGCTTTAAACTTTCTAAGATTTATGGCGAAAAAATAAGAATCTGAGAGTTTGAAGTCAATTGGAATCGCTTACACATCCCATACAAAAGAATTTTCGGAGAAATTTCAAGAAAAAATTGAGGGCCAAACACCAAACTTATGCAAATGTGAATCGTGATCAACGTGAAACTTTCAGAATTTCATTTTTTCACCAAAAAATTAAATCTCAGAAAATTTGAAGCCAATCAAAATCGAATGGGTCTCATTTTGAGGTTTGTTGTGTCTTTGTGTGTTCACACCGAGTTTTATTGTTTCAGTTGTTGTAATTTTTTGGCGTGCGCTCGCACTACAACACATTGTTACATGTTTTGCTTTCTTTGTATACTTTTCTTCTTTTTTCTCTCACTCACAATCGCAAACAGAGTGCTGAGCGCAGTATAATTGGATACTCGCTGAGGATGACAAATGTCGAAATGCATCCGAACCAAAATTTCGTTTTTAACCCTCAACTGCATGAGCCCGCCTTTTGGCGGGCTATACAAAATTAGCTATGAAATATGAACCCGACGCTACAAATCCACATGCCTGGTATCGTTTGATTCGTATGGTCGTACGCTATCGTGTGATACATACTTGATCAGTGTGAGTCGTGCGGGTAGTGAGCTAGGGTCGTTTGAGTGGCTCGGAAAAGCGGTTTTTCCGAAATTAATTATTTTGTTTGAGTAACGCCAACGCCGGTGGGTGAGATGCCCTCTTTTTGTTATTTCCTGGCGCCGGGAATTTTTTTTATGATAAAATTGGAGTTTTTTCTCCACGAATCAACCAAAATTTCCCAGAATTTTCCATTTTCACGAGGGTTTTCCCCTCATTTTTTGAAGCCCGCCCAAAGGCGGTTTCATGCAGGAAAGACCTATTGTTTTCAAAGATTAAAAATTTTTAGAACTCGAATTGCAGTGGTAATATTTGATATGCATACAATTTTTCATAGCTCAATCATGATTCGACGAAACACATTTAATCAGAGAGTGCTATTTCACTGCTTCCTGACCTAAGCTGAGCTGAATTTGCTAACTCAGGCGCCTGAAGCGTTATTGCAACTATTTACAGTGCCAAATTGTCATTGCTTGCAATGACCATCAAAGTTATGTGTTGTATGGGAATTGACGCTGTGAAGCGTCCAGGCCGGAGCCAATTTCGCAAAAACCTGAGAAGAAAACGAGCCTACTAAAAGGTAAAGTTCGGTTTGACAATTTGGGGCAATGGGCCATTGGTGTCTTTTTTAGATTGGGACGGCAAAAATACATGCAATTTCTGAAACACAAGGTTATGTACACAATGTCAAATAAACCTCAACCACATCATCCTTCCATGATTTTCATACCCAATCAATGCAATCTTGAATGATTTCGATCGGTTCCACTCAGTTTTTGTTCTTTTTTCATTCATTTTCTAAATCAAGTTTGATATTTTCATTGAAAAATTAGAAACAAAATTTCGAATTTTTTATGTCTTTCCTGCATGAAACCGCCTTTTGGCGGGCAACAGTTTTCCACCCACATTTTTCTTCATTTTTCGGAAAAACCAATATTTTTTCCGTTAATTATTCATAAAAATAAACCAGGAAAAAAGTTCCCAGCTCTGGGAAAAATTCATGCAGTTGAGAGTTAAATAAATATTGAAAAAATCTTTCCATTTCAATTCCCTTAACAAAGTGTACGGAAAAGTAAAATATTCAACATTACCATTGTTGGCAGCATATTGAATATATTCCAATACTTCTGCAATATTATTGTGACCTGAAAAATAATACAGATCAATGAAAAAGATCAAAGCGGTATTTAATTTAGTCAGCAGTACCATGGTTAACAGCTAAATGAAGAGGTGTTAGATTCTCATGATTTCTAATATCAACTTTGGCTCCTTTATGGATGAGAAGTTCAGCAACATCCTTGTGACCTTCGAAATAATTTGGATCGATGAAAAAGATCAAACCGATTCTTTATTTTGTGAAAATACTTATTCAACATTACCATTTCTAGCAGCATAATGAAGAGGTGTATGATTATCATGTGTCATGACATCCATATTGGCGCCTTCGATGAGGAGAACCTCGGCGACATTTTTGTGACCTAGAAAAAACAATCGGATCGATGAAAGAGATCAAATCAATCGTTTTTTTTTTAAATAAGAACAAGCATTCAACATTACCACCGGATGCAGCTAAATGAAGAGCTGTGGTATTCAAATCATCTCCAATATCAGCGTTAGCTCCATTCTTGAGAAGCACATCAGCGACACGTCCGTGACCTAAAATAATACGGATCAATGAAAGAGATCGGCGGGATATCTTATTTAGTCAACCTTACCATTCTTCGCTGCCAAATGAAGAGGTGTTTGATGAAAATTATTTTTAATATTAAGATCGTTTGCTTTAGGGATGAGAACTTCAGCGACGCTCTTGCGACCTGAAAAATAATTCAGATCAATTTCCCATTTCGAGAAAAACAATCAAGGCTGCACTGACGAAGTGTAGTAGACATCACACACAACTCTGACACCCGTGTATGCTAATCGGTTTTGTGTGTGAGTTGGTTGCGTAAAACCTTACAAATCATTATTATTATTTTTTTTCCAATTTTGATCGCGAAGAAATAATTTTGGAATGAATTTTTTATATCAAAATACTCTGTTGGGCACAAGGAATAAAACAAGCTATGTTGATTTGAAATCGAGTAAATTCCGTACAGTCTACTGTATATGCGACGTTTGTTTGCACGATAGTTGTGTGCGCGGCAGTTGCATCGCGATATGCTTGTCTTTTGGCCGAAGCATATTCAATGCTTGCTGCTAAGCAATACTAATGCGCATAGTACTCGAAAAAAGTATTCAAAATTACCCATATCAGCAGCATGATGAAGAGGTGTCTGATTCTGAATATTTTTGATATCAACATTGGCTCCTTGACTGATGAGAAGTTCAGCGACACTCTTTTGACCTGAAAAATAAACCAGATCGATGAAAAATTTAAACCAATTTCCCATTTAGTGAAAAACAGTCAAGGCTGCACTGACGAAGTGTAGTAGACATCACACACAACTCCCACACCCGTGTATGCTAGTCGGTTTTGTGTGTGAGTTGGTTGCGATGGCTGTATATGCGACGTTTGTTTGCACGATAGTTGTGTGCGCGGCAGTTGCATCGCGATATGCTTGTCTATTGGCCGAAACATATTCAATGCTTGCTGCTAAGCAATACCAATGCGCATAGTACTCGAAAAAAGTATTCAAAATTACCTTGGGCAGCAGCACAATGAAGAGGTGTCTCTTTCGTATTAGTTTCACTCTCAAGATTGGCTCCTTTGTGGATGAGAAGTTCGGCGACATTCTTGTGACCTGAACAATAACACCGATCGATGGGATAAAATCAGGTCAATCTTTTATTCAATAACAATAAGTATTCAATGTTACCTTGCAAAGCAGCATAATGCAGAGGTGTCACATTAAAATCATTTCCAATATTAGGGTCGGCTCCTTCAGCGATGAGGTTTTCAGCTTCCCTCACTTTGCCTGAATATGAAAAATAATCATAGATCAATGAAACGGATTGAACAAAACATTCTTTTTTTAAAACATGTCCAAAATTACCAGCAAAAGCAGCTTTATGCAGAGCTGTCTCTCCACTCATGTCTCTTTCGTTTACTAAAATATGTATGAAAAGTTTAGCATAAATGAGGTTCCCATATCTTCGTTACAAGGTGCTTTGTATATGCAATTTACCGTTCCTCCCGGGTGGTGCTCCGCTCACATCACCGATTAAGAACTGTGGAAATAGAATCAAAGTGATAAATTTGGAATGGGAACAACGGATGAGATTAATACATTATGTATTAAAGTTTCCGGTGGACATTTTTTTGGAATAGAAGATTTTTTTCAATTTAAGAACTTCAAAAAAAGACACTTTTCAATTTTTAAATTATTTCAGGGAAAATTATCACAAATTTTCCACGAAAAATATCAAACATGAAATTTTTTTAAAAAAAATCGACCGAAATTGTCGACTCACCTCGGGTACCATCAAGCCAATGAGCAGCAGTGTGAAAGAACTTCGACTCAGCATTTTTCTTGCTTCGAACTATTAAAAGTTTACTTTGAACGCATCAATTGGTAAGAACTGTTTGATGGACATGCGAATCGAACGCATCCTCTTATATACTTTTCAAGTGTGGCCACGTCGGTTGGCAAAACACTGTATGATTCAATCCACGTACAATGACGTTTCTAGTAAAAGTCCACAAAATATTATCGCACACATTTTTCAAGATAACAATGTCAAACAATTGATGGAATTACAACTCCACCTGTGCACGTGTGTTTAATTTCGCGTTTCACATTTTCACGCATTGAAAATATCAGATGTTTAAATTTATTCTTTCATCACCTTCTTGAAAATACAAATTCAATGTAAAAATTCAAAAAATATTTTCCACTCTTGAAGGGTTGAGACTATGGCACGTGGCTGTTCAAAATTAAAAAATTTCACATCCTCGCTGCATGCACAAAACACATTCCGTTTTATACTTTTCAAGTGTGGCCACGTCGGTTGGCAACACACTGTATGATTCAATCCACGTACAATGAGGATTCTAGTTAAAGCCCACAAAATATTATCGCACACATTTTTCAAGATAACAATGTCAAACAATTGATGGAATTACAACTCCACCTGTGCACGTGTGTTTAATTTCGAAAATTTATCCTGAGCAAAAAAACAGCACTTGTCTTGAGCATTAATAGACAAATAACTGGAGTTATTTTTTGACAGAATATCAATCGATAATCGAGTATGGGCATAGAAAAAAATCATCCGATTATTCAGCCAAATTAGTTCAGCTATTCGCCACCTGAAAAATACACATCGATCGAAAAGATTAAACTAATTTCTTATTTAATGAAAATGAATATCCAACATTACCATACCGCAACGGACATAAACGGGCGTCTCACAATAGACTGACAACAGCCTGAGCGACAAGTTTTCTCAAACTCCTCGTACTATCCATTAATCCATTAATCCATTAATCCATTAATCCAAAACATTACCATTGTCAGCAGCGTTCAATTATTAACTTTCTTTCGTTTACCGATAAAAAGTCTAGCGACATCATTGTGACCTGAAAAATAATAATACAGATCAATGAAAAAGATCCAAACGGTATCTTATT
>NW_022597950.1:0-1871 GCF_009176505.1 Sitodiplosis mosellana
ATGATTTTCATACAAAAAAATGAACTCAATTTTTACTATTTTTTGATCAAATTTCTCAAACCAATCCAATAATGTATCGATCGCCACGCATCGATGAGAAATACATGACAAAACAAGCACACACACAACGAGAGCGGCACACTGGCCGAGACAGTATATATAAACCAGAACACAAGCGATAGTGTGTTAGTGCATATTTGAGAGCCAGAGCGGCAACAGCAACAAGAGAGCTAAGGACAATGAATATGAGCGTTCGAAGAATGAACATTTTGAGCATGAGCATTTAGAGAAGCAAGAGATATGAGCATGAGCAATTAAGAGAGAGAGGTTTTTTATAGCAAGAGATGCTTTTTCCTCTCATTGAGAAATAGAGCCTTTTTTCTGTTCCAATAAATAATGAGTGTTAGTCTCATCCTTTATAAACAGATAACTGCGTGTTTTTATTCAGTAGATTAGTTTTCAACAGGAAGAGAGAAATGATTCAGACGACAATTGAGGTAAGACACGCGAACATTTTGGTGGCCCATGGGAGGAACCAATCGGTTCCCAGATTCACGACTTTGAGCAAAGCATCATTCTCTCTTCCTGCGCCAATGTTGAAAACGCAAAAATTGTGATAGAGACGGGTGCATTCAGAGTAATCTGACGCAGATTTAAGAAGCAGATTGAGCGACAAATGAGCTATTATTAAGAGCTGTCTTATTCAATAATTTGAGATAATGGAGATGAAAAGATATGTGAAATTTCATGTTCGAATCGTTTCGATTCTGTTAGAGAAAAAAGGCGTAGTAGAAACGCGAAAAAAGCAACTGAAAGAGAGTTGTGAGCAAAGAGAAATGATTGAAATTATCATAATTTCAATAGAGTTTATTCATGATTGTCGAGCTAGGCTGACAATCAAAAAGGTCGCTAAATCTTCTCTTTTAAGTCTATTTCATAGGAGGATAAATCGAACTCATTGGCAGCAGTAGCAGTATGGAAAACGTTTTCAGTGTACAAAAGTGTAGTAAATGTGAAAGTGAATATTATCAAGAAATTAGTGTCGACACAGTGAAAAAACTTAGATTGAATTCAATGAGTGGAAGGTTCTTGTGAATCTAGAGAAAGAGAAAAAAATGGGATTCAAATGAATCCAGAGAAGAAAGGAATGTGATACCCGTTCGAAAAGTGTCATCAAATGGAAGACACGCGCAAGTTGAATTGTTTGGTTGCAACAGAGCATAGAGTAGCCTTGAATAAGGAAGCGCAAGAGAATAGAAAATACTAACTAAAGTCAAGTTTTCATGAGAGATTGAGCGATGAGAGCCATTCAGTTGGATCAAAACGATCCAAAAAAAATAAGTTGTTTGCATTGAGAAGTGGTTGAGATTAAAAATTATGCGCAAGAGCTGAACACATTCCCTTCAATGGAAATGTTCCTAAAACCTTCTCAAGTGAGCATTTGATTGACATCGGCCAATCATCTCAGACAAAACATTCTCCAAATGTTTTGAAAATAGAGATCGAATACTGGAAAAGAGGACAAAAGAGCATTGTGAGCTGGGAGAGTGAGTCATTTGGATTAAAAAGTTGATTAATCCATATCGTTTGTAAAACAATTTGGATGTTAATTGCTGAGCAAGAGCGTGAGAAGAGAGAATAAATGCAACAAGGCATTTATGGTCGATTGATCCGAACTTCATGACTCACTTTCCACGGAAAGAATCCGTTAGAATTGTTCTCAGAAAGAGCATTATTATCAAAACAGGAGCTAAATGATATTTTAAAGACTACTGTGCTATTGCCGTTGGTTGACATAGCACCGGGGGACTTTGTTTGAGAGCGAAAATAAATAATGGATGACGCATCATTATGAAATATACTTCTTCAGT
>NW_022597951.1:0-3410 GCF_009176505.1 Sitodiplosis mosellana
GTGGATTTTTCTGCGTTTTTTTTTCTGCGTTTTGTTTTCTGCGTTTTTTTTTCTACGTTTTGTTTTCTGCGTTTTTTTTTCTGCGTTTTTTTTTCTGCATTTTGGTTTCTGCGTTTTTTTTTCTGCGTTTTGGTTTCTGCGTTTTGTCGATTCTGCATTTTTATTTTCTGCATTTTGCTATGGAACCCAAAATATGCATCAAATGAATTCATTTATTTCAATAAAATTGAAAATAAATCAATTTTCTTAGTTTTTTTTCTCTATAGTATTACTTTTCCGTAAACAAAGTGTCAAGGGAAAGTATAGGAATTGGTCCCGAAAACTTTTTTCGCAAAATTGGTTTAGATCATCATAAAAACTCATGAAACGCGTAGAAAACCACTTTTTGAGACGCTTTTCCGTTCGTGTGCCGTCGTTGTCGTTGTCGTCGTCATTGTCGTCGTCATACTGCGAGCATGTATATGGAGTTTCAATACATTATATTTGGTACGGGCGTCTAACTCCATCTACGGATTTTTCCAGTAGTTGTGAATCGAGTAGACATATAACGATTTCAACTATTTTTGGGCGAAATTATCTCGAAAATATACAAAAATGAGTTATTTGTTATGCGAACACTCAAACGGCTACTGGAAATGTACGCGCAAATACACGCACTCGAGTGTATTGTAAATTTGTCATCTAGTAACCATTGCATGTCTACTGAATCAGTGCGTACATTAACAGTAGTCGTTTGAGCATTCGCATGACAAATAACTCATTTTAGCATACTTTTGAGATAATTTCGCCCAAAAATAGTTGAAACCGCAACTCAATAGAACACAACTGCTGGAAAAATCCGTAGATGGAGTTAGACGTTTCAAATACGTCATGTTCTCGGTATGGTCGTCGTTGGTGTGTGTTAACACGATAACTCAAAAAATAATTGAGATAATCAAAATCTGGAAACGCCAAAAGTTTTGTATTCGAAAAACTTAGTTTAAGTTCGAAGATGAGCCATTTACTTGCCCTAAGAAAAACCTCAAAAAATTGATACTTTTGTATGGGAGGTACCTAAAAATCGACTCCGATTGGCTTCAAACTTTCTGGGATTTCATTTTTTGGGAAAAAAATAAGATTCTGAAAGTTTGAAATCAATCGAAATCGATTTACGGGTACCTCCCATACACAATTTGACTAAAATTACCGATTTTTGGACAATTTTGTATGGGAGGTACCCGTTAATCGATTCTGATTGGCTTCAAACTTTCTGAGGTTTCATTTTTTGGAGAAAAAATAAGATTCTGAAAGTTTCGTGTTGATCGCATGTGCAGAAGTTTGGTTTTTGGCCCTCAATTTTTTCCAAGAAAATTTCGACAAAAATTGAGGACAAAAAATCAAACTTCTGCAAATGCGATCAACATGAAACTTTCAGAATCTTATTTTTTCTCCAAAAAATGAAACCTCAAAAAGTTTGAAGCCAATAGGAATCGGTTTACGGGTACCTCTCATACAAAATTGTCGAAGTTTTAGTTAAGAACGATTTTTCACTTTATTTTCTTTATTATATTTTCACTGCCTTTATTTCAAGAAAATTCACAAAAATAACCAAAAGTACCAACGGACAACGCAGGCCAACGGTACGGAAAAGTTCGGGATTACCAATGTAATTCTTTTTATTTTTTGTACCCGTCACATCGTCCATTCAGAAGACTTCTTATAGAGATTTCTCAATGAGAGATTTCCATACAGTTTTTTTTTGTTGTTGTTACTCTAACAAGTCATCCGGCAATATTTCGTAATGTAAACATTTTCCATGATACACGGACATATCGCAAGCCCATCAATCAAATTAAATTGATTCGGTTCACAGTTCAATACTGATAACGTTAAGAAGGGCATATTTTGGTCTGTAATAATAACGATTAATTTTGAGTTTTATAGACTTGTTAAATGTTATTGTTGACCTGTTTAACAAAATTAAGCTGAAATATCAGGGTCTCAGTTATGACATCGGTTTCATGTCGATGTTTAGTAAACATTGTTTACAATACTTGTTGATGTCCGTATGAAAAAGCAGTGTTTAATGTCGAAAAAATTCTGTAAACTTCGACATGAAACCGATCTTCCTTGTTATCTCACCTCTTTCAGTTGTCGTTCTTCATGCTCGGTATTTTCAACATCATTCATTTGTTTGTTCTGAAATAAGTTTCACACAGAGATTTCGTCATTGAATTTTTTCCAACAATCGATTCAAGTAATTTTCTTATGCGCATCCCAATTGGGTTACTTTGTTGTTATCATTTTGTATTGGATTTTTTTTTGCATAAGCTTCCTTTTACTCACTTTTGCCATTGTCAACGAACTGCTGAGAACGAATTTTCAAGTAAAAACGCTTTTCTGGCACATTCACCTAATCCAATCTGTTTCTTCTCTGTTTTTTTATAAACACAAAAATGATGCTACAAAGGTATAATTGTTCTAAAAAAACAACTAAATGCTTTGAACAGATTCTAGATGCTTTACGCAGTGTTTAATTAAAAGGTATAAAAAGTCTAGATTATTGTACTGAGATTATGATTCGTGAATGAATGCCTCAAGCACAGGTTTCAATCATTGTACACGGAAACTATGTATTTTTGGCATAACATTTGCTCAATATGATAAGGAGCAACCGAACTCGATGCAACAAATCACAACACTGACTGAGCTAAACTGTCTATACAGAGAGAAACAAACATTATCATCAACGTTTCTTCTGCTGTGATTAAAAATACGTCGGAAGTATCTGTCTGAATGAATTCGACTATCACTTTCCTTCAAGCCAATGGTGAAACAAATACAAAGAAACAACAATTAATGAACGTAGCAAAGAAAGTGAACCAGATTTATTTTCATTTCAGATGGAATAAAGAACAAAGATAAAGTAACGCACCAATAAAACGACAATCATTATTTGTTAATAGTAGCAACGAAGTAATCTTGCTTGAATTTCTTCTTTCGACTTTTTGTCTTTCAATAATGGCAGACAATTGTGAGGAACCAAAAAAAGAGAAGAAAATTGTGAGGAATCGAAAGAAACTGAACTGAAACATTGATGTAACATATTTATTGAGAACTAAAAAATTGGTGTTTCAAACTTGGAAATGGCAACACAATAAATTTTAATGAAGGGATTTCGTTTTTTTTAGCAATTTTTACATCTATTCACTTTAGAAACCAGCACATGATAATCTATAGATTTTATCAAATTTCTTAGCATTTTTCATGCAAACCATTTACTACTGAGGGTTCAATTAGAACGGGCGTGCGCTCATGATTTCTCAATGCCACCGACACAGCATTTGGTTTGAAACAAAATGCTATTTAATATTTAACCAAAACTAACACATGGATCAAAAAGTCCCCGGCCTGACACATAGAGGGCACCA
>NW_022597952.1:0-5396 GCF_009176505.1 Sitodiplosis mosellana
ATCGATGTTTACCAATTGGTTTTTGAAGCGATATTTGCCACAAATGTGACAAAATTTATTTGGATCAACTTTACAAATTACATTAGCCGCCGACATTCTTTCAAATTTCTATATACAACTTTTTGTTTACTATTCAATTCACGGGCACTTCACCTGCTATTGATTGATTGGTGACAGATGATAAAATTGTCTAAATTGACAATTACTGTCATTACTGATAGTATTATTTGACATTTTTTTTATAAATATTACAAAGGCGCAAAGTTTGAAATTTGCATAAAATTACGGCTTCAAATTTTTGTTTATTATTTCTATATTTTTCACTTCATTTGACTTTGTTATGACTCGAGCTGATTTAATTGCACGTATTTGATATGTTTATGCAAAGAAAAAGAAAAAAACGGTGATTTTTTGCATGAAAAATGTACAAAAATGTTGAAAATTGAGAAAAATCGTTGAATTAATCGATTTGCGAGGCCATAGCAGTCACAATTGTGAACTGATTTCAAAGTTTGGACACTCAAAATTTGCGCATTGTCTTCACCTTTCTAACGCATGTCTACTTTTTGGAATATCTTTGATAGTTTATGAGATATGGCCGATAAAATGAGACAAAGTACATTTTCATAGAATTTCCGAAAATTTCCCTTATATCTTCCACATTTGTTGTTCGATTTAAGAGTTCTATGGCTTAAATTTTTTGTCTTATCAGTGCCTAAAATGAGTATGTAAAAAATTGTAAAAATCTCAACTGATTGTTGAGATATGGGCCGGTAAGTGTGAGAAAATCGGGAAAAAAACAGCGAAAGAGTGTCTTTGTAAGCCCGTAGCGGCCACAATTGTCAACCGATTTTAAATATTAGATGTTCTAAATTGCCTAAAATCATTTTAGTACATTTTTAGTACTGTTTTAGTACTTTTATAACTTGGCCTGCAAAGCTCTTGAGCAGTACTACAAAGTTGTTCCAGACTCCATTGCTCTATTTCGATCAATTGAGGAGTTATAAGAGTTCAAAAAATGCTCAAAAATGTTGTTTGGTAGCCAAAATTGATTTTCAGCCAATAAAGTGGACTGGATGTGGTTTTTTCGAGTAGATGTGTTCTTAAGAGTTGTTAAATTTTTTTTGGCTATAATTTTGAAGAAGAGAGTGAGTGAAAAAAATGTATTCCCCGCGAGTTATGGTCGAAAAACTAAAAAAATTTAACATTTTTCGGACATTTTGCCCACTTGTATCCACCAAATGTGATTTTTTTGATGAATCGTTATAAAAATTAATGAACAATCTTAAGAATTGAAAATAAAGCGAAGTCAAGCCGAAACATACGATAATTTCTATGAAAATGAGTCTAATTTTGATGATTTTATTGATTTTTCGACAATTCCCAACATCTCCAACTACATAGATTTTCTGATTTGTGTGGATGCAATATAAATCGCTTTAAAAGGTTTGTACTTTTTTTTCATTGATCCACATAATCCAAGCTAGTGCTGCTATTAATTTTCCAAAATAGCGTACACTGAGCAGCGCCCTATCCCTCGATAATTCACAAAATGACACGTGGAGCGAAAGGACCACTAAACTTCGATCCCGATGTATGGTAGCATCATATCACAAGTACTAAACCTAAACCAATGGGCTATGTATGAGTTAATTGCTGTGGCTATTGTATTGAAGTATCATCCAAGACACAAACCAAAGTTCATTTAACACTTAGTTCATGTAGCTGATACCCGACGCCAGCGCCATTCTTTTGACGTCTTATACTTGCGATATGGGTAGCATATGTTTCTACGGGCCCCAACGAAGAAGTTGTTCGATTTTATCTATCTATTTTCCAAAATAGACCCATTTTGTTGTTCTGAAAATCAGTCCAGTTCAAAATTTGGAATTGACCTCGGATTTTGCAAGTACCACTATCCCCAGATCTGCTTATCACAAAACAACAATAAATGCAGAATAAATAGGGGAAAAATTACACAACTGGAACAATGCAGAAATATGAAATTTACCATTTTTCACATTTTATTACACAAAATCGCATGTATTCCGCCAATTGAGATAGTCATGCTCAAAGGTATTAAAGAAAACATAGCGATGCTTCTTATTTCTTTTATTTCGATTTCTTCGTACGTGGTTTTGCATGCGTTGGAAACAGTCATTGCTGCAGCCAATTTTTGGGCACTGTCATCGGACATTTAGACTCTGGAGATTAAAATTGTCAAATGTCATTTGCAACGGTAATTTATGTTTGGAGAGTTAAAAAAGATTTTCGTAAAAAGCATAATAATAGTTAGTTCCTCAAAGTTTAGTGTAATGCGTAGAATCGATTCGTCAAAACCTAGGTGGAAATGTGTTGTCAACGTGTGTACGTTGGGGCCGTAGAAACATATGCTGCCATAAATTTCGCTCCACGTGTCATTTTTTGAACTTTTGAGGAAGCAAGGTGTTCAGATATTTGCAGTGCCGGAGCTTGTTTATGAATTGGATTCTGACAACTCCAATCTTTTTTGTGGCCTTTTTTCATATGAGCTGTGACTCATGACATTCTGTAACAGCCTGTGAGCCTGATAAAAACATCGACTTCAATAAACTTTGGGACAGTCTATTTTTCCATCGAGTATAACACAATCATATCTTCGTTAGCCCCTGCAGAACGGTTATTTTCATTCGCTAAAATGATTTTGAAGCCTCAACGACCAAATTCGCTTGACGCTCGAAAAAACGTAACATGAACAAATTATTTCTTAAAAACGTTACATGATCATAGTAAAATGAGCGGCGATTGCTACAGTATTCCTATAATACGCTTTAGCGTGGCACAAATTCATGTGACGTTTTTAAGAATCTGCTTTTCCATGTTACGTTATTTCACATATTTCTTTTTTCCTTGGTAGGTAGGTATACTGTTTAACTTTCAGTAGAACTCATGTGAGTATAACTCTTCCAAATTGTTATTTTTTTTTCTTCGATTCGGTCAAATTGTTCTCGGAACCTGTTTTTCATGTTTTTGTTCATGACTCATGAAACGATACAAACCACGTTGCTGAGTAATGCTCGGATTTCACCTTTCACAAAACAAAGCATTGGTTGTAAGTGGGTTGGTGCTTTTAAGGCAAAAGAACTGTGGCTTTTGCCCGATTGCAATTCATAGCGCAAGTATGGCTGGTAACACAATCTTTTTTTCCTTCAGAAATGTCCTGGAAGAGCTGGTCACTTTTTGAGGAATAACTAGATAAATTCGTTCGTTTAGTAACCAAAGAAAGCTGACATACGCACCTAGTCGGCGCGGGAACTTACTTATTTGGATGCGCATTTAGCATTATTTCAAAAAAAAATTGGTATTCTATAATTTGAATTTTTCAAAAATAAATATCACAGATTTATTTTCAAAGAATTGCTTCAAATACTAAAAAAAATGTGGGTGTAACACCAAATTCCGCACCTGTGAGGTGCCTATGCCAGCTTTACCGTCATAATATAATTTATAATAAATCCCAAGCCTGGAATGGTAGAAGTAGGCCATCCTTGCAAGAGATCATTTTATGCGTTCGCAATTTAGCGCTATTACTCATATCAATGTATTGAATTTCCAATGAATTTTTGTGACGGTAAGCCATAAAAGTTTGGTTGGTCTGATGTCTACATTACACATTTGAGTCGTCGACCATTGCTTCTTATGCTTTACGTTTTCTTGATGCAGAGCGTGTTATGAGCTGATGTCAGCAGTACTAACTAACGTCAGTTGCTGATATCAGCAAAAAAGAAACAAATGAAGTTGCGAGCAAAAGTGACACAAGTGGGCATTGAGCGGAAAACACGCTTTTCCCATTTTTCTCGCTACTGGAAAAAGACAGCAACTAGGTGTCTTCGGCTTATTTGTAGTTATTTCCATTTTCTACAATATTGCCGAAGACACCTATTCGCTATCTTTTTCCAGTAGCGAGAAAAATGAGAAAAACGTGTTTTCCGCTCAATGCCCACTTGTGTCACTTTTGCTCGCAACTTCATTTGTTTCTTTTTTGCTCTAAGCTTTTTTTCGTTTCATTTATCGGCAAAGACTTCAGAAGTTGTTATTTTGTTCTTAGGCTGTCATTTGTTGCTTCAGTTTGTTTGTGAATTGTATCGGTTTTGTTGTCAATTGCATCCAATTTTTTCCCATTTGCTTCAATCACACTTTTGAGCAAGTTCACTTCATTCATTATTGATTTGATTGTCACATTTCTGGTCGGTGATGATTTGGTATTGACAGAAACATTCAAATCAGGAATGTCTGATTTTTCATTCAAGCATTTCTTGCACAAGATCAAAATGTGAGGCGAATCAATTTGACACACTTTCACATGAATTTCGATACATGGCAGGTGAACCATTTGTTTACATTGCGCACATTTTTGGTCGGTTTTGGTGCTCGTCGGTGGACAATCGTCCCGCGTACAATGTTTATGTGTTGACATATCGCTATGCGATGCCATACACTTGTCACAGTGGAAAAATGTTCACAGTTCAATCACAGTTTATTCCACGATACACAATAAATAATATAATACTTCATATGATTTGAACAGAGACAATGTTTATTTCCACGATAACACAAAGTTTTTTTTTACTAAATCACAATAAAATAACGGAAAAACAATCAAATACACAATAAATATGCGGAGCTCTCAAAAAGGGCAACTTGTCACTTGACAGTGCTGCCTTTTTACACCATTCGTTTCAGTGAAAACAATTTCAGTGGTGGAAAATACACAATGTTCTAAACGAATAAATGCCGATGCATTACGCATGCAAGCGATCCAATTTTGACTTTTTCTTTGGTAACGAAATCAACGCGTTGGCCAGAAATTTCCGCTGTTTCGACCCTGTTCGTCCTGATGTATCAACGACGCGAGAAATAAATTAACAAACTTCATTAATATGAACTGTCATCCAGTTTTTTTGGTGCTTCGTATGAGTTCGGAATATTTTTTGATCGATAACTTTCACCACAATTGAAATTGACTTAAATATTTTACTACACTCACTCGGTGTGCTTATCAAAAGAACTCCGTTTAATTTCACAAATCATCGTGAAAAGAAAACAATTTGTAATGAATTCGGTGTGAGGCGCACAGTGATTCAGTCTCAGATCGTTCAAAGAAGATACAATATCTTCGCAACACATACGATCACGACAGACACGGTCTCGCTCGCTGATGCGTTTACGCATTTTCAATCAAATCCATAATAATAACCAATTTAATAATTTACACAAGAAAATTGCTCCGTCAGTTCTAGTGTCATCTAAACTGATGAAGAGCGTTCACATCTCACGCTTCTCTAACGACACCACCTGTGATGATATTTTGAATCATTTGCGCTTCATTGATTCCACATCTAACATTGTCAATGAAA
>NW_022597953.1:0-8811 GCF_009176505.1 Sitodiplosis mosellana
TTTCTTCTGCTTTCGCATCGTTTTTCCGATGCATAGCTCTGCTTATACTGTACACTAGGGTGTTTTCGGTATTAAATAAACAGAAAATGGTAGTTTTAGTTTGATAGAGCAGAGAATTTGGAATCGATTTCATATATTTTTGTTCGGAATCAGTCCAAGATGCCACTTCTCACAAGCAAAACAAATGTTCGTCGAATTTTGAGGTTATATCACTTTTATTATCACGCTTTACAAGTATTATGATCGTAGTGTTGAGTGAGTGCCTCACAATATTGAGTGTGCTATATTTGTATACAATATTAACACATTGGCGACACTTCTTCTCAATACGTTTATTCATAATCGCTCATAAGACGCGCTTGTAGACGTGCATATGCCTGTTTATGTGTGCAACATTTATTGCGCGTAAATTTTCAAGAGGAACGAAGCGAGCGGTTCTGTTGTTCGTAACACAACAGCTTGTAATACGAGTAAAAATTGCACATAAGTGTGAGCGAAACAGCATAAGTTTTCGGCGCTCGATTGTCTTCCATATAGACCAATGCAATTGAATATAATATTATTAAATATTTACGCATGGAAATATCTCGAAAACGGCTGGATAAATCGGCAAAACGGACCGTGATGTCACTCCCGTAGGGAGTGTAAACACCCAGCTGGTTTGATGGCCTAGAATACAAATCCGGTGAAATTTCAGCTGATCCATGGATTCTCAGGATTTGACCAGGTTCCAGTGCTTCCTTTTTTATGTGCATCTGTAAAGTCATATTCCCTATGTTTTGTATGGAATTTTACCACAACGCAAAGAAATTGAAGTGCTGAAACCTGGCCAAATCCTGAGAATCCATGGATCAGCCCAAATTCGACCGGATTTGTATTCTTGGCTATCAAACCAGCCGGGTGTTAACACTCCCCTTAGAGAGTGACACCATGGTCCATATTTTCGATTTGAACAGCCGTTTTCGAGATATTTCCATGTGTACATTAAGCCATAGAAGCCAATGCAATAGCAGCGGCGCTCCGAGGTTTTCATACAAACTTCCCATGTAGACGGTCCAACACAGGCAAAAATCGAAAAAAAAGATTAAATTTTTTTTTCGATTCTAATACAGTATTTTTTGTGCCCAATCCATTGGTGTTATCGCCACATCAAAATTAGAGCTCCTTATCACTTAATTTGCACTATGTGATAAATACGAGTGACGTCACCGAAAAATATTGTATGAAAGAGTGCCCCACGAAAAATGTTCAATTTGAATCGCCTCGTAAATTCTTTTTCAGTAAAAGTGGTACATGAATTTTTTTGCATGAAAACAAATTCACGTGTCGTTTATTCAGACAATATTTTTGTGGGGCACTTTTACTGAAAAAATTTCTCAGAGGCACTTCATTTAAAAACAGAATTACGTTTCATTATTCCGCTTGCCCATTCAGATGTTTGAGTTATTAACGCTCCGTTAATAATATGTTAATAATTAATAACATTAGTATGTTAATGACTGTAAATTTATACATTTTACACACACAATCCTTGATGAATGCGCAAATTCTCACGAAACCACATCGCTCATACCGATCGCAGGTAAGTGATAAATGTTATGATAACACTCGTGTAACACATCACCGAGACTTTTCCTCTTATTAATATATCTCTGTAGGATTGTTGACGTCTACAAAACAGGTGCACAGTAGTATTGTCCTTTGCGGTGGACCCAAGCAGTTGAGTGCCGTGACCAAATCAAAGTGTGCCATGAAAATGGCTATGGTATATTTTAGTTTATTTCTTCAAAAAATAAAAGCCATTGATGTTGGAAGGCAGAATAAGGCATTTTGGAAGTAGAAAAAGTGATTTTCTGTATAAAATATGACGAGTTGAAAACATAAGCTGGAACAGGGTCATTTTTCGGCATTTTAGGCTCATCAAACAGGATTGAAATAAGTCTACATCGATTTTTCGTCCAAAATTACATGGAAATAGACTCATACCAGGCCACCACAGGCGAATTTTCTGTGCCATAAGTGTGATTTTGTATGCGGATTTTGAACTTTCGTTTGTTCTATGAAAAAAGTCAGTTTCAGACCAAATTTATAAATAAACCGATGTTCAAATGGTAATATTTTAATGTATTTTGACGAAAAAATGGCAGTTTTCTCAGATCAAAACATCGTAAGAGGCCATTTTCGACCATTTTTTCCACAAAAACGCTGAAAAATAAGATATGATCTACTTTCCGAGGCCAAATACAAAAAATTGAATGGTCAATACACGGAATTTGAATTTCTTATCTGAAGCGGCGCGACATGGGCCACCTTTTGACGCGAAAAAAACATGTCAAAAAACACCGTGTTTTTGACTTTTTTCACTTTTCATACTTTGAACCCATTTTTGGAAGCCCCAATGGGGTTAAAGGGAGTGGGTTACTAGGCAGTTTTTGTAGCCCCATCGATTACGTTTCCAACGGTACCAGGGTCTTGGCAATGTGTCAACTACTTCTTAGTTAGATTTCAGTTGGCGCAAACCCTTTTTTTCGATTTTTTCAATTTTCCGAAAAATTTACACTGGGTGAACTCGAAAATGTGGACCACTTACAGCCCTAAGATTTTGGTTTTATCGTTTTCTACCGAAAACAAAACTCCATGCAAATTTTCAGCCAATTCGCAGAGGGTCGATCCAATTCTTAACTGATTTCGTGTGGAATGGTCGTTATAGATAACAATAAGCGATTTGAACGTTTTGAACGTTTCGAACGTTCAGTACTGTCAAAATGTAATGATTTTGACAGTTCATCTGTCACGACACAACCAAGCAAAGCAAATTTAACAATCATCTTTACTTAGACAACATATCAACTGTAAGTATTTACTTTAATTCATCAGTTTATCATCATCCGATCGCTCTTTCTATCCCAACCCTCGCTCTCTTTCTTTTTCTCTTTTTCACTCTACTTCTCTCCCCACCTCTCTCTTGCTCTACTGCTTTCCCTCGCTTACATCAGCAAGAACAATTGTTCAGCCAATGAATATTTCATTTCTGCATCACTTGCTGGTAACACAGTGATGTACAACAGATTGGTAGTGCGAAGCCAATAAATTACACATCGAAAAGAGTGACAGCGATTGCACATGTGTATCCTACTCGATGTGTATTCCCTTATATCGTCGTCTATCTGTCGATCTTTGGCTGCGCTTTTGGCCGTCGGTCGTTGTGCTGCGGCTTGCACATAGATTTCAGATGTATCATTGTGTGGTGTTTGTTCGTTCGGCGCGTTTATAAACAGCATCCGAAGGATTACTGGAATTATTTATTGCTGTGAGTTCTAGCGAAACCAGTTTGAATATGATGCTTTTGCGGTGCATTTTTTCGAGAGTAAATCTCACTTTGAATCAACAAGACGAAAACAAACAAAAAATTAAGCTGCCAATTAATGTCTGAGAGATTTAATATGTTTCCACGATTGAACATACTACTTCAACTAAGGGTTCTATCAAATCTACGGAGACTCGCAGCTAAGAGGCATTGACTTTCGCGAATATTGGCAACGCATTCGCATTTATGTATACTAAAATATGGGCGACTACGAATTCTTGCAAATGCCAACAATTTCACATTAAAATTGCAACCTATGATAACCATCATTGTGATTTTGTTACGAATTCGCACATTCTCTGCAAATTCCTTGCGAATTGTTCACATGCTATGCTTTGTTACTGACAATGACAACTAAGATTGTGCCAGCCGTCACTGTCTTGGATTTAACCGATTTTTGAAGAATTCATAAATTCGTGAAATATTTGAATGAATTTGAAGTCGAACTGCATGCACAAGCATTCGTACCCACTCGTAAACTCGTGCTGCAAACGCTCCGTCCCGATTTGTGGAATTTCGCGAATGCCTGCGAATGAATATGCGAATGCATGTACACGCACATGCATTCGCAAATGCGAATGAAATGCCCTTAACAAAAAGAATTTTTATTATCTTTTGATTAAAAAAAAAAATTATAATGAATAATTTTATTTCATTTTGTTCCGTGAGAGCATTTTTTAAAATAGAATTCAATAAAAAAAGGAAAGAACTGCTTCTAAGCAATTCAAACACACGCAAATAACATTTTTCATAGTACCACGGTACGCCATCTATCGGAAAAAATATCAACGTATCAAGTACGAGCAGAGCACACAGATGTTAAGTACGCGGCTCAAGAACAGCTGAAGTACAAACGTCAGTGAGCAGCAAAAAGATTCAGGTTCTTTCAAAAGTCAAGATGTGCTACTTTTCTTTACTTTTCTCACTCTCTGTGCCGTTGTATGTGTGTGAGCTGATTTTTGATAAAAAATTATGGCTTTGAATATTGAAACACGTCCAGTCGGTTTGAGTGTAATAACAAGAAGAACGTTTATTGATAAATCAAACGTCAAAGTCAAGTCATCTGTCAAATGTCAAACTTCATGTTACATTTTAGGATGCGTTCACATTTACATTTCGATTGCTATTTCTAATACTCTCTCTCAATCTAATGTAAATCTTACAAACTAACAATTCATTTTCTCGTTCAAATACTTCTTTAAATTTTCATACCATCACATCAGCTCGGAGACTTTCTTCCACATTCCAGAAAAATCCATCCGCTGATCGTTTCTGTCCGCTTTCTCGGCTTCTTCCTCATCCGAGTCAAGCAAAAAATGTGTTGGCTTTCCATCGATGATCGAATCGTCCGTTTCATTCGTTCCGCTGGCCTCTTCAAGTGCGCTCTTGCCTTCGCCACGCTCATCGCTACTGCCAATCACATCTTCTTCTTCGCTTTCGTTTACGTCACTCTCATTCTCATCGATATTGAGACGCACTGTCACTCTAGGCAAAACACATCGGCTGCTCGTGACACTTTTCTCTCTCTTGCTCTCAATCGGTCAAACATTTTTCGTTTGTGACTTCACTTTCATTGTCAATTTGAACCAATTCTTGTGTCGAGTTCCCACTGTGGCCGTCAATCCGTTCTTGCGTATCGCGCAACCATTTCGATTCAACGACAATTCGAATCCGTTGTCACAAAATTGACCGGCTGAGATCAAATTCGTTACGATACCTGGCACATGATAAACTTTGCGAACAATTCCGTCGTTCCACTTCGATCCATCATACATCGACACAAAAATATCTCCAATTCCAATTGCGTTCATCGGATCGCCGTTGCCAGCCGTTACCTCCTGTTGCACACGAAGCAGGCGATAATTCGTGAACCAACTTCTGTTGCTACACATGTGATACGTGGCACACGAATCCAGAAACCAATCGTCTCCTCCACTCTCAATCACATTCAGGACAATCATTGCCTCATGATTTCCTTTTTTCTTGTTCAAATTCGGGCAATCTCTTCGAAAATGTCCCTCAGTACTACACTCAAAGCATTTCAAAACCATTTTCTCCTTTGGTTTTATCGATCGATTTGTCATTCGTGCCGACATCGCTGACTGTTGCATTTCATTTCCTTCACTAGCCTTCGAAATACGTATTTCTCCGACCATCAGCCGTTCGCGCAATTTCGAAAATGTACGCTCTCCTTCGGCTGTCGAATCCCAGGCTGAACCGAAATGACCCATTTCCGCAGGCAAAATTCTCAACACTTTCGATATCAATTGGCGTTCGGAAAATCTCTCACCCAAATCACGGAGCTGTTGCACAATTTCATCCAATTTTGAGAGAAACGCGGCCATATCGTCGTTCGGATCTATCGTAAATGCATAGTATCGCTCAAGAAACAAATGAACACATGATTCTGACTTTTGCTCATAGACACTGTGCAATTTGTGCCACATCTGCTTCGATGTCTCACAACTCATGATATGCAGCAATGCTTCGTCAATCACACTCGTTGCAATGATTTTCTGCGCTCTCACGTCACGTTTCGTCCATGCCGTGTGTTTCGTGGCATCATAATCCGCATCGGTCGATTTCGGCTCTTTGTCTGTGCCTGTCACAACATCGTAAATTTCAGCCGCACGAAGCAAAATTCTCACTTGAAATTTCCACGGTAACCATTGCTTTTGCTCTCTCAATTGCGTTACGGAACATTTCTCGTCGGCGGTACTTATTTTCGTTCGTTCGTTCGTTTGCTTCACAACACAGCTCAACACGCGACAATTTTCAATCGATTCAAATCGCAGCGATCACAAAATCTTCACGGAAATTCGGTCGACAAAAATACTCACTGATGATATTTCTTGACAATTCTCCTAATATTTTTGCTTTTTCGTCGTTTCTGGGCCCATAACCCGATAAAAAATTATGGCTTTGAATATTGAAACACGTCCAGTCGGTTTGAGTGTAATAACAAGAAGAACGTTTATTGATAAATCAAACGTCAAAGTCAAGTCATCTGTCAAATGTCAAACTTCATGTTACATTTTAGGATGCGTTCACATTTACATTTCGATTGCTATTTCTAATAATTTTCGCACACATTCGGTGTGAAACGTCTACGCATCAGTGTGTGGCGAAGATATTTATAGCAGTGTGGAACAGTGCCGTCTTAGCCTGGAAGCGAATGAAGCAGCCGCTTCAGGACCCCGCGATTTCAGGGGCTTCGAGCTGCTGAAAAGGTCCTTGAAATATTAAGAGAAAATCTTATCAAAGAAAATTAGAAAAAAACACACAAAAATTCTCAAATTTATTTCAATCTTCGTGGTTTCACATTCAACCACTGAGCAGAAACGATTGAATGTCAAATAAGAATGAGTAATCAAAGAATTTCAACTGCAAGACGAAAAAAGTCATATACATATGGAACTAAATACAACATATTATGCAAAATATCGGCAAAAATTCTTAGCATTTTGCGGGCAGCTGCAACTTTGCGCTTCAAACACAAAATGCGCCATCTGCGGATATTTGACTATTCAATGTGAACTAGCTGTCATCAGTATCGTTGAGTCATCGATGCTCAATTTATTTTGGGTCGTAAACGGTACATTGAAAATTGCAAATGTGCCGTTTATGACCCAAAATTGAGCATCGATGACTCATCGATACTGATGACAGCTAGTTCACTTTGAATAGTCAAAAATGTGCAGATGGCGCTGTAAAATCGTTCACCACTGACAAACGTCAAATTAGTATGGAAAGAAATCAATGTTGCAGCCTCCCGGCATTTTGGTAAAAATAAGCAAAATGGCCGACATAACCTCAGAAAAAGTCACGAAATGACCATTTTTTGTGGAAGTTCTTGAAAAAAATCAAAATATTTTCACGAATTTTCGATTGAACACAATGGCCCTTAGTAAAATAATATAATAAAACTGCGAAAATATTTGCGTTTGTTTTTAAGAAAATTGAAAAAATGAAAGTACGGCTATAATAATTATTTCGGGGAGTGTATATTTCGCCGTATTTGTTGTTTCGGTCTTACTTTTTGAATGTAAGTAGTGTGGCTCACTTTTTAATAGAATGGTCAGTGGTATAATTGTTTACATATCAAAATATAAACAGTTTATCGATCAACCGTTTGAGCGAAATTCTTTATTGCTAAGTATGGTTGACTCTTCCAGACGGATGTAATTAAACATAGAGGGAGAATAGAGATAACGATAAGTTTCGTTTGCCAATTCAAATTGGATGTTGAGTCACATATACATTCGTATGAATAAGAGCGTTCATGTCCAGCAGTATTGAGCAGTAATCAAAACATAAATGAAAAACGGAATAGTTTAATAACTCTGAATTCATCTGTTTGAATTCAATCGAAATTAGCGCAACATTCAAAATATTGAATTTTGTGCTATTGAGAGAAAAATTTAGGGCCCGGAAAAGTTTTGCTTCAGGGCCCCCGAAAGTGCTAAGACGGCACTGGCTGTGGAATGTTTCATTCACATTGTAGATTTCCCCTAGAGCGGCAAACTTATGTAATATCATGAACCTTTAATGCGGCCGTTAAACCTTGGTAACATCTCACTAATTATACGATTTTTTTGGCTTTGTGGCCAAAAAATGCCAAAAATGGCCAAAAATATTTTTTGTCCGATTTGGATGAAATTTGGTACACAGAAAGCTTATGAAAATATAAGAATTATGGCATAAAAAATGGTCGAAAAACTGGTATAAACTGGTATAAAAAAATTAAATTTCATTTTAAATGGGTAAAACTAAAATCGTCCCAAAACATACAAAAATCGTACTAAACTTTCCGAAAATCGTACTCAAATTACCGAAAATCGTACTCAAATTTCCAAAAATCGTACTAAAAAAATACAAAAATCGTACTCAACTTTCCAAAAATCATACTAAACTGTCCGAAACAAATGTGTCGGTGAGCATAAAACTTTGTTTCTTAAAAACGAAACATGAATTGTAGCTTCATTAACTTACGCTTTATAACGATATTTTTCTTATGAATTTAATATTTGAAAAGGTTCATATCACTCATTTGAACGCCCAATTGATCTCATTACTCGCTCAAAAGAGAGTACACTCTCTTCTCACTCCTTTGAATGTATTGCATATGCAATGGAGTGGAAAGAGAGTATAGAAAGAGTGACTTGTTTTTTTCATTATTCCTCCATTTCACTCTTTCGCATGCATATAACAACGAAAGGAGTGAAGAGAGAGTGTAGAAAGAGTGACTCCGTTCCAATAAACAACTGTCAAGTGTATTCTAGTGGAATATTCTTCCAATGTGAACTGAAACACAGCCGTACAAACAGCAAAGCTGTAACGTAATGTACGTAAAAGACCATTTTCCTCAAAAAATAACAAAGAGCTCATTATCGATGATATAGACCAAGAGCCAGCGAAGAAAATCACTTTTTTTCATACTTTAT
>NW_022597954.1:0-1747 GCF_009176505.1 Sitodiplosis mosellana
TACCATCATTTCGTCCTCGGCTATTTTGGTGGATTTGATGATATTGGTGAAATCAATGGAGTTTTTTACCGAACAGCTCTCGAATGGTGGATATTGTTTCAGTTCATCCACTAGCCATCGTGCGATTTTGGTGCACGGTGCGTTAAGCAAAGCCACAATTTGTCTCATTGCTTTTCCTGGTTTGTGGATTTTTGGGAGACAGTATAATTTTGGTACTTCAGCATTTGAAACTAGAAGTCTCCATTTGAAGCGTTCTCCGAAAATATTACTAATCTCCTTTCGAACGTCATTCGCGGCTTTTGTCATTTTGTTTAACGGTGATTTTTTATCTTCTTTGTAATTATTTTCCGCAATCAATTTCCAACATCGGTCGTCGTATTCGGCACAAAAGCATTGGTTAAATTTAGATTTGAAATCGAAATATTCCAAATTGCAAAACATCGAACTGGAATTATACGCATTACACCTCAAACTGGCAACAGAAAACAATAAAACCCAGAACATCGTTGATCCGATCAATGATTGGTATCAATTTCTACACACAACAAAAACAGAAATAGACGCTCTAGTGAAACGGAAAAAAGAAACACTCAATAAAAAATTCAACACCCTTTTGAGCAATAAACCGGTTAAAAAGAGCATTTTTCATACGCCACTAGTAATCGATGACGTAGTGGAAAATATCTCTAGTGTCACGCTATCAACAGACGAACTGAACCTCGACTCCGAACTCTACGTTCAATTTTAAAAAAGCTGATTATGTCTCGATCAACCGATTCCTTGATAGTGTCAACATTGAGATGCACTTTCAATCGAAATCGCTGGATGAAAAAGTCTCATTCTTGAATAACGTGATTCATGAAGCCATTAACCGGTATGTACCTAAATCAGTCAACAGATTTGATGCAAACTGTCCATGGAAAACCAAAGAACTACGCCGATTGAAGAATAAACGAAATAAGGAATGGAACAGATCAGGTGACAGCATCAACTACCGTAATGCTCTAGCCGAATTTAACTCATTGAATATTCAACTGTACAATGACTACGTCAAGAAAATGTCATCGTCTTTGGGCACAAATGGGCAATTTGTTAATTCAAAGAGAAAAAATGCAAATACACCCCAACTCCTTCGTTATGGTGAAAAAGAAACAACAAACACATATGAGCAGTCGAAAATGTTTGCCGAATTCTTCAGCACGAACTTCCATGATTCATCGCGTCAAAATATCAACGACAATCAAATGAATGACCGTCACATTACAACGAACGTTTTATTTGATCTTGACGAGCATTTTGTTTTTGATGAGCTCATGAAAATCGACACAACTAAAGGAATTGGACCGGATGGTATTCACCCTTCGCTACTTCGAAATTGCTCGGCATTACTCTACAAACCACTATCGATTATTTTCAACGAATCACTTGCATTATCAACGTTCCCCACCGCTTGGAAACGATACAGTGTCAGTCCTGTCTTCAAGAAGGGCTCGAAATCGAACATTGAGAATTACCGTTGCATTGCTAAGTTGCCTACCATTGCTAAATTCTTCGAAAAACTGGTAAACATCAAACTCATCAAATTGATCGACACTCAAATAATTCCGCAGCAACACGGATTTATGAAACATCGCTCAACGACAACGAATCTCATGGAATTCACCCACTACGTGATTAAGAACCATGGTCAAGTTGATGTACTCTATACCGACTTCAGCAAAGCCTTTGATCGGGTGAATCATCGCAT
>NW_022597955.1:0-4645 GCF_009176505.1 Sitodiplosis mosellana
GGAAAAAAACTCGAAAAATCCAAAATATTTTCTCAATTTTCTTCCAGATACCTGCTTTTAGTTCACATCATTGAACGAAAATAAACCGAGGTAAAAAGTTTTTTCGGTCGTATACTCAATCCTGTCCATGACTATACCTACACAGATACAATTTTTTTCCAATGGGTGTCTATTTTTCGGACAATATAGCAATCCATCCATATTTTCGGACAAGTTCACACATATTGTCCGGTTTTGTGGCCAACTTCATACTAATACTATAATAACATGCCATTATAGTATTTGTATGAAGTTGGCCACAAAACAGGACAATATGTTCGAACTTGTCCAAGTTTCAAATATACAATCAGGGCTTGCTAAGAAATATTTCATCAGCTTGAATAAAAATATCAGATATTTGTATCTAATATTTTGTTGCATTCACCAAGCGACACGTTGTAATCCACTCTATGCATCGCTGTTGAGTGGACGTCACTGTGTTACATCTCTCTGTAGTGTATCAGCGTCTGTTTGTACACACAGCGGTCTGACCGTATGAACCGTTATACACAAACAAACCCGACCGAATAAAATCGAATATACCACATTACAACACGCACAGACATAAAGGTACCATTTCCTAGCGGCCGATTTTTGTCGCTGATTCAAGAAGGCTATTCGGAATTTGGGATATAACTTCTGAGCCACTAAACGGATTTTAAGATTTTTTATATTTTCTGAAAGGTGTAATCTTCATCTTTCTAAAAATGTATATTATTTTAAAATTCATCAAGTGGTTCGATAAATATAGCAAAGCATTCCTTCAGTAAATTTGACACTTCGCGAAAATAATTTTCACACAAATGGTGATGATATTGCCACACTGAGAAAATAATTTTGACACAAGTGGTAATAAAAAATGACAATATCAAACAAAATTTGGTCAAAATTATTCCAAAATATGTACCTTTTTCTCAGTATGGCAATTTTATTGCACGTTTTGTCAAATTTATTTTTTACTTTTGTCAATTTTATTAAATTTACTTGTCAATTTTATTACCCGTTGTGTCATTTTTATTATACCCTTTGTTAATTCTATTGCAAGATTTGTAATGAGCCATTTCAGATTTATTTGATGATTTCAAATCATTTTATTTCAAATCTGACCGCCCAGCTCCGAAGTTAAAACTCCGTAGTAAGCGACCCGACAGTATCAATTTTACACTGTACATTGAAAAGAAACAGTTAAACTACAAATATTGCCAAATGATTCTACATAAAATACGGCATTTGCGTATTTTTTATTACAAAAATGGAAAATGGAAATATTTTTGGTAACGCAAATAAATTTTTTTACTGTGATTTGAATGCCAATTTTTGCTTCATGAAAACAAAAAATATGAGGTCAACGAACATTATTAGGAAATTCATGATTGATTGATTCGTTTTTGCATTTTTGGAGCAAGAATCACGTATCTACAAGCAATTTTATGCACAACTTTTAGCACTACATGAAATGTAGAGCTACTAATCTGTTTTTTTTTCTGCATACTTTTTGACTACGGTTGTCAAATTTGGATTTTAGATCAAAATCAACAAATCAAATGTAATGATTGAATTTTTTGTCTTTGAATGATTTTGATATATGATTTGTGCCACGATAAATAGAGAAAAACTCCATACTTGGATTTTTGAAAAATTGCGTATTTATAGAGAAAATCCAAAAATAGTCAAAAGTGTCAAATCGCTATAACAGCTTGAAAAAAATTAGTTCCATAAAACTAATGATTCGATACACTTCCAAGTCCATTGGAATGATTATGGTGATTTTGATTGTGATTTGTCTGTGGATTGAAAATTAACTGGAAAGGAACGCGAATTTCGATGTGCCGATAACACCAATATAGTGGGCAAAAAAAATGAGAATCGAAAAAAAAATTTAACTTTATTCAATTTTTGCCTGTTTGGGACGTTGGCGACATGGGAAGTCTGTATGAAATCCTAGGAACGCAGGTCGATGCTGCGAGTACATTGTTTTATATGGTGAAATCCATACATGGCAAATATAAGGACGCACAAAACTCACGCTATTTCGCTCACACTTATGTACACTTTTTACACATCAACAAAGCAGTCTGCTTCACTGTTAAAAAGTTGTGCGCAGTAACAAAATAAGAACGTACAGGTTTTGCAACGTTGCATCATAGCTATTATCAATGAACTTAATTTTTTGTTACATTTCTCATTACGTCTTCAGGGATTATTTTGATTATTTCCGCTTTGGAGGCGGCGTATAAATGCTAGGGGCTTATGAGTTATACGAGTCAGTGCGGATCAAAGTTGCACGAGTCAATATGGAATTTTGTATGGAGATTCGAATCATTTCAGACAATCCTAAGACTCGTGGACTCGTGAACTTCCATATAAAATTCCCATACATTTTTCACTGACTCGCAAATCTCTCGGGTGACTCATAAGCCCCTAATATAAATGCCTCGGTAATTTTAATTCATGGTTTACCATTAGGAAAGTTGATAAGCACGGCACTGAGAAATAGAATTGTATATACGAGGAGAGTAGATAATAGAAATCAAAGAAATGTAAGAAACAGAGATTTAGTTAGAATCCAAACCTACGGTACGGACTACGGTCGAAACCAATCGTTTATTCTAGCGTGTAGATATTTCAACAAAGTAAGACAGACGTTTTTAGATTCGGCATCAAGGCAAATTTTTAGTAGAAATGTGATGAATTTGGAAAATATTATATTTGGAGAATTGTATGTATAGTGAAAGTATTGAACACAATCGGTCGGCACAGAGCGCCACTTCGAAGTCATCAGGACTGGTGGCTAGGTGATCCCATTCGGGGTGTTTTTCATTGCTCAGGTGAAAAATTATCAATTGTAAAATAATTGTATGATGACATTCAGTCTCTGATTAGACGGTGAATAAATAAATAAATAATTTCTCCAGAAGTCACCATTTTTGAACAATTTGGAGGTTTATCGATAAAATTAATCATTTACAATTTCTCTATGTATTAAGCTTTCTCCCAGTGGTTCAGGGATATAATAAACAAAATCTGACGTTTTTTAGATGCCTATATCCATTTTGACTTTTGTGTTTAATCAACACAGGAATTCCAATTTTTTTAAGTTTTTGAAAAATCCAAAAGTAACTTGCTACAAACGCATGTAACTCGGTGACCAATTTGTCAGGTCCTTTGCAAATAACATGAATTTTAAAACCTCTAGTGCATTAATTTTGCTTGGATTTGGGAATTTTTAAAACAACATTTTGTTAATTTTAATAGAAAAATCGTTTTCAGACTATTTTGTCAATTTAACCTTCAAACCGTCCTCGTCTGTTTCAACATATTTCCGTCCTTCCGGGTCAGATTGACCCATAGTGCATTTTGTATGGAAATTAGATATTTTTCAGTACAAAAATGCATAAATTCACGAAACATTCATTTTTTTTTGGTTAATATTGATCGATGATTATGCATAATTATGTACTAACCAGGGATCGAAACCAAACCAAACCAAACCAAACCAAACCGAATATTTGGTTTGAGTGTGTGAACAAACCAAACCGTTCGGAACGTTCTGAACAATGGTTTGTATGGCACACACAAACGTACAACACTAACACAGTAACAGCACGGTTTAGCATTGCTCATACAAACCATTAACGGAACGTTCCGCTTGATACGGTTTGCTCCGATCAACAGAGAGCAAAGCAATGAACCAATCGAAAAAGTTCATAAAAATCTACGAATCTTTTGTTCTACGCTTTTTCGGATTGGCCACCATTTTGGCCGTGGCCGGCCCATGAATGTCACAATATGGCAATTTTTCCAATGGTTACTGTGGCTCAATCATTCAACTTACAGCAAATATATGCATATCGTTGGAAAAGTTTATGAAGGTACATTTTATTTTTGATAAATGTTTATTCAAATCAGCGGCCATTTGGCCAAAATATGGCCGTTTGAAAATGTTGGCCAAAATAATGCCAATGGCCATATTTTAGCCAAATGGCCGCTGATTTGAATAAACATTTATTAAAAATAAAATGTACCTTCAAAAACCTTTCCAACGATATGCATATGTTTGCTGTAAGTTGAATGGTTGAGCCAGAGTAGCCATTGGGAAAATGGTCATATTGTGACAATCATGGGCCGGTCATGGCCAAAATGGCGGACATACAAAGGACGTGTGTGTTATAACGCTCTGTATCACACATATGTGTTATATGTACACTATATACATACCCATCGTGTAGCCAAAGGTTCAACGCACGCATATATATATATATATATATATATATATATATATATATATATATAGGCGGGTATAATTAGGGCGGGTCAAATTTTTAAGCGATGATGGCGATAACCTAGCGCGATTCTATGGGTCATTCTAAGAATTTTTCACCAAGAGACCATAGCTCTATCTCGAAAAACGAGCCCGCCCATTTTCAAATGTAGCTATTTTCCCCAAAGAATCAAAATTGGACTCAAAAAATGCATAAAAAGGGCAAAAAACATTTTTTTATGTGTGTATATGGGGGTTTTCGGGGTCAAGGAATCCATTTATGATATTTATTTTTGAAAAAAAGTGCCGCCAGAGGGCGCTTTCCTACAATTTTCTACTTTTTTT
>NW_022597956.1:0-2175 GCF_009176505.1 Sitodiplosis mosellana
ATTGGACCGTTTACATTTCGGCTACCTATGCATTTCCATGTATTGGTTAGGTTATCTTGTGTTAATGCTTTTTAGACCAAGTTGTTATACCAATAGAAAAAGACTATTACTTACAACTACTTATTGTATAAAATTGCCATATATTGTACAAACACAAAAAGATCAGGTTTTTCACGACTCTTGGAGTCGTTTTCCTGCAAACCAAAATATTCAGCCAGTTTTTGGCGGTGTTAAATAAATAAATAAAAGATAGTACGTCAAATTCAAAAGCTTGTATACAAATATATACATGTGTCAATTGCTTATTGAGCGGTTTTCTGTTCTCAAGAAATATTTTGAGTTTATTTTTATTAAAAAGCGCGAATATTTTTTTTTCAATGCAACAATTTAATCTTGTTATTTTAAAACGTAAAATCAAACATTTTTCTCGTGTTTTTGCGTGTTTTTGTCAACACAAGAGTAACTTAAAAATCGTCAACAAATGAACTGACATTTGTTGACGTTCCACGTTCCGATTGTTTCAATGACAACATGAAGTGACATTTGTCGCAGTTATTCATGTTGATGAAAACACGTGAAAACACAAAAATTTCATTTCATTTTATATTTTCTAAAATATGAGAATACTGTTTTTTATTGAAACATGTTTTTTTGAGTTTTTCTCTTCAAGTGATTGCTATATTTATACAAACGTGGTATTTCATTGTGTGGTTTGTGTTTGTTTTGGTTTGTTTATTGGTTGATTCATGTCGACACAATGATTCTAATAGTGATATGCTGTGCAATTGAGGCTTGAAATATTTTTTTTCTCTTTTGGAAAAAATATCAATGGAATAAGAGAGATATCAGTGTAATGCGAGCAGATTTTTATGTTTTAAAATGTTTTAAACGGTTCTTTTACATGTTCTTGCACCAGTTGGCGCTTCTGGGCTCATTTATATGAGAACTCTCAAGAAGGCGCAGTGTCGGTTTTTTGTTTCTCATTTTGAAAAAATATCAAAGGAATAAGAGAGATTCCAGTGTAATGCAAGCAGATTTTTATGTTTTTATGTGAAAGAACTACTATTCAAAACATTCAATAACAGTATACCCAACGTGTAGACTTTGGAATACTATTGGTATACAACGGTTCTATTACATGTTCTTGCACCAGTTGGCGCTTCTGGGCTCATTTATATGAGGACTGTCAAGAAGGCGCAGTGTCGCATTGACACAAGATAACCCAACCAACACATGGAAATGCATAGGTAGCCGAAATGTAAACGGTCCAATATAGCCTAACTTAAACGTGTAAAAATGAAAGACTAACTGAAGCGTTGACACTGTAGTGACGGCCCAAATGACTGCAAAAGTTATCATTCAATTTATCAAGAGGTGATACATTGAAGAAAAGTTTTACGTCTAATCTAACAAGTCCCTGTTGGTAGTAATGAATTTGTAATTTAGTAGAGACCGAAAGACATAAGAAAAAAAAATTTAATTTACAATACTTGCAAATACATTAACATAAACGGTAGTTTCCATTATAAATTATAAATTTATGCAGTTTGCACAGGGAAATTTGGAAGTCTGACTCAAAATGATAATGACACCGACCGATCCAATGTACATAAACCGAGTGGAAGTCATGAAAACGCAAATCATACATCTCAATTGAACCAACCTGGTATGTTGCCGGCTAACATTAGCGTATCTAGCAGATCAAATGTGCAAACAAAACGAATTGTAATGCCGACGGAAGATACAAATGGACTGTACACTTTGTACGTTTCCAAAGCTGATACAGATTCATCTCCAGATGATATTGTCAGCTACTTAATGGAAAAAGCCAACCTAAACCCGGATATATTCAAGGTTCTTGCACTGCCCAGCAAAAGAAAATACCGCAAAACCTACAATGCTTTCAAAATTACCGTATTCACACGGGAGGTATGTGAATTGCTATGCAACTCCGATATCTGGTCAAGTGAATATCGTGTTAGAGCGTTTGAAAAAACACATAATCGGAGTAATGTTCATGGGCGAAAACGCAATGACTACCGTCGTACAACAGCCAAGTCAACTTCGAATTCACGACATTACAATAGAAACAACAACAACCGTAACAATCATCAAACCAGACACAACCACCGGAGACACAATGGAAACATTCCAAGAGGAACCAACCGATTTCAT
>NW_022597957.1:0-7175 GCF_009176505.1 Sitodiplosis mosellana
CTATACATGCGACGACGTTGCGCTAATTACGGCATTAGCCGAATTAGTCGCGACGTCATGCGCATCCACTCAGTCACAACACAACCTTCAACCAAAGAACAATGAATAAAGAGTATATATCCAAACACATCAAACAACTGTGTTTATTACATCAATACATCATGCTCCCTTCCATCACTATAACATTACGTGATAATGTCTTCCTAAAAGTCATCCGTCGTTGCTCCCCCAAATGGTGTGATGCGCATTCACATCACCTCCCATGATGAGTGGAGTTTTATTCTGTATAGAGTAGTTTACTACATTCTTGACCATATTTCCCGGAATCACTTCCATCGAATCGCCGGCCAAATAAATGGAGCAGATTAAAAATCGTTCATTGCCTGACTTCAGTAGGGCAGTCGCAACGTCAGAATTACTGAATTGTGGCATGAAGACCAAATCCAGTTCTTTCATGGCCGCGATGCATGCTCTCGGTCTGCTATTGTCTTTGATCTCGTAGATGAGATTGTATTTGTTTGCATCAAACCCTTGCACACGATCTCTCAGTGTCCAAGGCTCTTGTACCAAACATATTAGATTTTGCTTACTTGTATGGCACCTATCTAACGACCTGCTCATTAGTCGAAAATGTATAGAAAAATGGTTTTTCGTGGTACCTAGATTTTGGAGTGATTACAATACTTTTACTCACGACATGGGCGTGCGAAAAAGTAAAATTGTGACAAATTGAAAAAATTCTGTAAAATAAATCTTTTTGTTTTAAAGAATAACGTAAGTAAACTGGATTTGAAAAATGTAAAATTTGATCAACGTCAAAAATGGCATTATTTCTTATTCTTCAGACGAAAAATCAGACGGTGATAGAATATGCAAAAATCGATTGATTTTAATCGAAATGCTTACCGCATTTGTCAGTAATCGAACGTTGGCCGAATGATTTTGTCCAATTTTGTACATTGGTGTCCATTGATAAATAAAGTCTGCGTGGAACCATGGTTTTATAAATCGTTTCAGAAGAAGGCAAAAGAAGCTACGATCGAATAATTTGGAGAGAGGGAGAAAGGAAATGGTTTGAAATTAACCAGTTGATGTAGTAAAAAAGAGCGAAAACATCATTTTCAGTATTTTCAACACTTACGCGTCCATGCTGTTAAAGAAGTCAGCAGTCAGATGGGATTGTGTCTTCAAATCAAATCCCATTGTGATTTCTAGAAATTTAAACGAAAGGACAAGTCCCAAACTTTTGAAAGCTGATCGTCTTATGTCAAAATCAACAATTCCAGAAGCACTCTTGAAGTTCTTAAACATAAGAATGACATAAATACGCAGAAGCTTCTGAGTTACCCAACGAACGCACAAATGAAGACACAACAACGGAGAAAACACAAGCAAGAGAATGTGCTTGTGCACCTTACACTCATTCGCTTCTACTCAGTTCGTTCATCGAGCATACATACACATCGCGAACAGTGTCTGTGTATATGTGGCAATATTGAACGTGCGCTCGTCCAGTTGAACCTTATTGTCACATATACACAGAAACCGTTCGCTCGATGAACTGTAAGCCGAGTGGTGTTCTTATTAAGTTTTACGCGAATTTAATTAAACACTTTTTGTTTTATTTTATTTTTCACAAACTCTTTTATTCAACACAGGTGACAACGTATTTGGTTAATCTCTGGAGGAAAACTGAACACTGACCGTAGTCGGTTTCCTCCTTTTATAATCTTTACTAATCTATTTTTAGTTGATAACTAAATTGGGAACCAATTTCCCTTAATCTAAATATCTAATTATTCGCGTGACATTCCAGCGGTTTTTGCTTAATATTAACATACTTCTCCTTATCCCCACTCTAATATGATTTTCTCATTGAATACGTGATAAATTATATTTAGAACATTGCGTGTGATTTCATCACCTGCACGGATTTAATTCATACATGCGTTACTCATCGTTCTGGTCTCTTTTAAGTGACTAACGCATGTCCGTTATTTTTGGATTATTACTTTTCGCATGTTATGTTGAATCACGTATCCGTTATGAGGTAGTCATGCTGAGTAACATCTGACTCTGTCGATTGTTCGATGTATTTTTGGATATTATTAGTGTTGCACGTTATTTGGAGTGTGTCACACGTTGCATGATATTTTTTGTTTATGTATAGTTTTATGAAGATTTTGTTAAAACAATATAAAATTATTGGCTATGATAAGGAAAAGCGATTGCTCTCCGTTCACCGCAGCGACTATCAGATATTTTATTTTCTTCTGATACGTATACACTAATGAATGGAGGCAATTGCGCCCATGTTAATCGGCACTCGCGCTTATCTGTGTGTATGAATCGGCACTCGCGCTTGATGCACTAATCGGCACTCGCTCCCCATGTACACATGAATCGGCACTCGCGCTCGATGTACTAATCGGCACTCGCGCCCCATGTACACATGGATCGGCACTCGCGCCTGATGCACTAATGGGTGTAGGTAGTGAACGCATTTGTGCAGGTGCTCAAAGCTGAGCTGCCGAGTAATCGAGTAGAAGGCGAATGAGTGTAGCGCGCACATTCTCTTGCTTGTGTTTTCTCCGTTGTTGTGTCTTCGTTTGTGCGTTCGTTAGGTAACTCAGAAGCTTCTACGTATTTACGTCATTCTTATGTTGAAAAATTCTAAGAGTGCGTCTGGAATTGTTGATTTTGACATAAGACGATCAGCTTTCAAAAGTTTGGGACTTGTCCTTTGAAAATGTTTCTTTTATCAAGTGTTCTCTTGTTCCTTGTTCCTTTTCATCTTTTCTTTTTTTCAATTATATATATATTTTCAGTTTTGTGTTAAAAGTATGCCACTGACCACAAATTGCGTCCAGAATTGACCATTGAATATAGGGAAAAACATTAAATTCCCCCTTCCCGACATCTGTATCCATTTTCTCAAGCAAAACTGTCGATTTTTTGTTGAATATTGGCATGAATGATTGCAGCACATTAAGACCAGGGTTGGCATGTAAAAAACTCAAGCATGTAATTTACATTTCGTTTACGTAAATTACGTGATGTAAATTACATGACAATTTCGGAATTCTCTACGTGAATTTTGTAAAAAATGTAAAAAATCAAATTGGATTCAAGATATAATTTGAAAAGAGTTAAAATTTATTTCAGAATTTCTTATTCCTAATGAAAAAGATTAACATTACTTATGAATTATAAATGAATGTAAATTGTTTAGCTAGGGAGAAAGATCAATTTTTTTTCCTCTGAATAAGCCTCAATATAACAAATAATGATAATTTGTAACGATTCTTTTACAAATATTTAACCGATATTTGAATATTTCGCCGATATACCAATATTTCGTACTAAAATTGGTAGAGATATTTAGGTGAAGCGCACTTAAGCTATTTAGTCATGAACTAAACATAATTTCGTAAGATAATTCATATGTGATTGTTCATAGCTAGGTTTATAGAAAATAGTAATTAAAAATAAATTTAGATTCTGGTTTCTATTAATTTTTTATTTCATGCATAATCAGTTTTCAAAGATTCGTTTGATATAAGAAGCAGATACAGGTAGAAGTATAGCGTTAGGTACAGCGCTTTAACCAAAAGTACGTGGCACTTAAACGTGAATTTAAACGAATTCGCTGATGTATTGTTATTTTTCAAAAATAAGCGTTTATCTGCATATTGGCAGATATCGGCGTACATCGGTCTCTATTGTTCTATATTTTTATGTTGAGTTCACATTAAGTGTACACGATTGACACGAATATTTAATTTATTTGACCAATTCACACCAATATACCAATGAATAACGATGAATAGCCAATAACATAGATAATAGCGTACGACCAATTGATCTTTCCCCCTAGTTGTTTAGTATGTATCATTGTCGTATGTTTGGTTTCATTGCTCCGAGCAATTTGCTCGTTTTCAATATTCCAATCGTCGATATCGTCATCGTCAGGTAATTCATCATTCGATCGCAGCATGAAATAAATGTTGACCAGTTTCGTTGATGTATCAACCAAAAGCCTGTTTCTGATGTCATTATGAACATAACCCCAATGAAAGGAAAGCCGTTCTAGTTGCGCTGTTGATGCATTTAATCGCAAACGTAGATAGTTCATTATGGCCTTGTTCAGCGACATAATACCAGAACATCTTTGAATTCACATTTGACAACTAAGATGACAGCGCAATATCAACACACTCTCACTTAGCTTCAAACCATACCGCTATTCGTCATTGCTTTCTTCACACATACATAGGCGAAGCAAAGCAAGTGGACAATATATACTGTGTCTACTGTCCACGCACAGGAGCGTCACTCCATTTTAACCTCGTCTAGAGGTTTTTCATCTGATATCACTAATTTTTAAAGGCAATTATTCTCGGAAAAAATACACTTTTGCCAGAAATATGTCTGTTTTGAGGTCTTATCATTGGGAATTTGTAATTTTTCGGGTAAAACATTTGCATCCACATTTCGCAAGTTTTGTAAATAGCAAATTTCCACTTTCATTAAAAAAAAGTCCCATTTTCCCCTTATTGGACATTGTAAAATGTGATTAAATTTCAAAATATCCATTAAAAGAGTTTTGAAGTAATTTTAGACCCATTACTTCATTGAAACATATTAATTTCCAACCACCAAGGCTCTGGAAAGTGCATTTTTTATGTATGTTCATAGCAAACCCAATGAGGAATTATGGTTTTCTTGTAACGCGTATTGTATGAAAATGTACACCGTTTGTGCACACACTGTGTACATTTTCATTACAAAATTGTTACAGATATTGTAAACATTCCTCATTGGGAATATCCCCCGAGCAAAAGTTCAATTTCATACATTCAGATGCCAAAATGCCGATTTATACCAAAATGACAACGATATAGTTTATTTAGGTGTTGGTAGACTACCATTATTTTTACGAAAAAATAGCAGTTTTCTAATACCAAAACGACGTCAGAGGTGTATTTCACGTGTGTCCGAACAAAAATGTCATTTTCAGTGAAAATAGAGCAAGTTGAAAAATTCACTTCAATCCGACCTATTTTTCGACCATGAAATGCCCTCAGATCGCATTGTGACCACTTTTAATCGATTGTTCATTGATGAAATACCTATACCCAGAACTTCGAAATACGAATATTCCCGGATATGCCATTTTGTTGGTATGGTAGCTGGCTACAAACGCTCAGGTTTTGGTAAAAGATTGTCAGGTTTTTTTTTGAGAAATCGCGTTTGGTGTGAAATTTAAGGAAGTCGATTTTTCATAAAAATCGACTTTTTTCTTTTATATCACATAAACATTGGCATGTGTGTATGGAACTTTTTGAAGGTCTTCTCAAATAATTACGAGCTGAGTTTGCCCGATGGGTTTCTGAGTTGATCTAGTGTGCGAAATAAATACTTGAAAAAATCGTATACATGCAGGCTAGTGAAGCCATAGCCAGCTCTCCTGTAATGCAAATTTCAATCTGAGGACGGATTTCAACGTGCCCCGACACTAGCTACAACTAAGGCATATGCACATCGGAAACCGAAGAAGGTAGGGACAGACGGACGGACGGACGGACGGACGCACAAATCAATACTTTCATAAAAAATCAAGATCAAACTGCCAATGCCCATAACTTTTTCGTTTTTGGACCAATCGGAGAGCTTGGACCGGCGATGGAAAGGTGGCGAGGAGGAGCTTCTCTTGAACACCTCAGACTACCCCTCGGTACCCCCTTCGTAAGATATGGGTATAGATTTGAAAATTTATCGAAATTTTCCAACCGCTATATTTTTGCCTAGACCATACTTTAGGCATGGGGGATATGGTGTTTCCGACTACTTGGGCCATCACCTTTCCAACGGCACTTAATATGCCGGGGCCCATGTCTTGAGAAAATAGCATATTAACTGTATATATACTCGTGACGCAAAAACTGGCATTTTTGATATTTGGCTAGAAATGCACAGTCTATGGAGCGTCACTTGTCGGACTATCGTCCTCCGCGATCGAGATAAAATGTTGATCGAGTGAACGTTAACAAAAGACTGAAACACATTCTTTGAAAAAATTCTAATTTATTTACCATTCGAGTGTGACAAGCGCAAAGACACTCCATGAAGTTGTCGAATATTCTGCAAACGAGTTCATTTGATATTGTTAAAAAAAGGTGAAAAAGACCTGTGTATAATTAATTAAAAATCACTCAGCAAGTTGAAATGTTTGCTGGAGTACGTGCTGTCTGATCTTGTGACATATCCCAGCTAGCACAATTTTACTTAGCGTATTCTTATCCAATTCTAGAACAGAATAAGCCATTCTTATCGTATTCTATAAGAACTCTATAAGAACAGGATAAGGCATAAAGGGCCCCATTTTTATTCCGATATGTACGCGTAGGATCTTCTTATTGAACAATATAAGAACACTATGGGTCTAAATATTTCTTTTACTTTAACACGTGTTAAGTCGATTTTTGTGATAACTTCGGTACTAGTTTAACACTGGAAATGTAAATATATCTATGCATTTAATACGTGTTATCTCCGTATTTTGGTGCTAATGGTGGAATTTCGTGTTAAAATGGACAAAATGACGTCAAATTGTGTTTTAACATAGATGAGGATGCAAATTCCAATTATATTTTATTGTTTAATAACATTGTTTACTTGTTTGAAATGCTTTCAGCTATTTATATCTACAAAAAATTTCTTGGATATTTTGGAATTATTTTTAAAACAAGATCAAATTAAGAAATAAAATTTTGATTTTTTCCAAGCCTAATTCATTTCTATTCAAAACTTCTGGATAGTTTTAGAACTTAGATTTCTAACCTGGACAAATTTTGAACGCATTGAATGATAAATTTGTAAAAAATAAATGAAACTTCTAGCAGACTTGAGAACTTTTCGCGAATATTCTGTCTCTGGTGTCTGGATTCTTATTGATACTGATCCAAAATTGATATTTTTTTCAATTAATAAGATTTTTTCGTGGATTAGTTTCTTAGGCTTGAAAATAACTTGAAATTTCCCGAATTTTTTTCAAAACTTCCAAAAGGTTTGAGAAGTTAGATTTTTAAACTGGACAAATTTTGAACGCATTGAATGATTAGTTTGTGAAAAATAAATGAAACTTCTAGCAGACTTAAAACTTAGACTTCAAA
>NW_022597958.1:0-1671 GCF_009176505.1 Sitodiplosis mosellana
TTCAAATGACCGCTGTTCAATGCATGTAATGCTAAGGCAGAGCGGTAGCCCTGTTTATTTTTTATGCACAAACAATGTTCACGGAAACGAACTGAAATGTTACGTTTCGTTTGTCCAATGTATTCACACATACAAACGGGGCACTAATAGCATAAATGCCAGATTTATGTAAAGAATCAATTGTGTCTTTGGTTGAACCCAACAAATTCATTATTTTGGTTTGATTCGTATACACAATGTCCAAATTATATTCACGAAACTTATTTTTTATCTTGTTCATAATTTGTGGGATGTATGGCAAAGCAACTCTAACTCTTTCCACTTCTGGCGTGTTTTGCGAAAACAATGTCGATAAATTAAATTTGTTTATTTTGTCTAAATGTTTTTTTATCAACACGTCGACCAAATCTTCTTTGAAGCCATTTATTTTATGCGAGCGTATTCAGTCATGTAATTTTGTGCTGAGAGTTTCATTCGACACAATCGATGAACCATTGAATGATACGCAGCCAATTTGTGTTGCATGCTACAGTTTGAATCACTAGTTATTGTTCTCAATGTGTCAGTGGGTTTGTGGTAAATGGCAATATCAATTTTGTTGTCCACAGAAGTTGACAATTCCATGTCCAAAAACGATAATTTACATTTATCATTCTCTTTCTCACACGTAAATTTAATCGAATCGAACCGATTATTGAGCACGTTTAACACTGAGTCAATTTCGTCTTTCTTTATTATCGCGAACACATCGTCTACATATCTCCACCAGATTCTGGGGAGCAAGTTTTCTTGTTTTAATTTTCGTTCAAATGCCGACATGAACAACTCACTAATCAATGGGCTAAGCGGATTTCCCATGTTAGTTCCAGTCGACACATGATAAAACGAATCACGAAACTGAAAATAACTATGATCCATACACATACGCGCTGCTTGGTAATAAACTGATTTTTGTTCGAATGGAATATCAATTTGTTCTAAATATTTATCAAATTCCTTCAATGCAACATCAATCGGAATACTTGGAAACAAAGAACACACATCAAATGAAATTTTAGTCTCATCACAATTCACAACAACATTTTCAATTTTTTCAGCGAAGTCAATTAAGTTTCTGACTGAAAAACTCTCAAAAGGTGGCAGTTTTTTGACTTCTCCTACTAGCCATTTAGCAATGAGATAGTTAGTGGTACTGATACTAGATACAATCGGCCTCATTTTGTTTCCGGCTTTATGTATCTTAGGTAAACCGTAAATTCTGGTAACTTTTGGATTCGACACTTTGAGATTTCGAGCTAGACGCGCACCAAACACTTTTCCTATTTATTGTCTCAAAGTATCACTTTCCCGAATCATTTTCGGTAGAGGAGTTTTCTTGACTTTTTTATAGGCGCATTCGTTGATTAAATTTAACATTCTCTCATCATAGTCCGCTTTATCCATGATAACAAGTTTGTTGCCTTTATCCGCTTTGACGTAGTAACAATTTTTGCTTTTTAACTGTTTAATAATGTCAAAATCATTGTTCATCTTTTTTGTTACTTTGCTCTTTTTCTCACTTAACGAATCGATCACTTTCTCCACCTTATTTCTAATGTCATCTTTAACTGAGTTCATTCTGAACTTCAGGACAGTTTCAATGTCAAGAATTGCAGTGGTTAGCGGTAAAAC
>NW_022597959.1:0-11536 GCF_009176505.1 Sitodiplosis mosellana
ATCAGCTTTTTCAGCTTTTTTAGAAAAAAAAATCAGTGGCAGGCCTGTATATACAATATACTCTATATGTAAAATACGTATTACGTTGTCGATGAAGTTAGATTTTGCTTCATCATATTGAATGTGGCGATTAGCTTGACGTGACTCTTGTATTGAAGTACGATTCAGGACCGAATCATCGAGAGGAACCTCCAAAGCCTGCACCGTTGCGGTCAATAAATGCATCGCATCTCTGCCCGTTACCTGATCACAACGAAGAAAAAGAAGAGTTTGAAATGATCTCAATTTTTCAATCTCATTCTTTTCACCTTCGCCTTATCAAGTGCGGAGCATAATCGTGGTGTAATCAACTTCAATTTCGGATTCACTTGCGTAGGAAACTGTAATGAAGATGAATTGATTTCGATGGGAAATAATAGAATTTAAAAGCACCATTTGAATAAATAGTCTTACTTCCGTAAGACGAACTTTTCCGCACCGTTTTCATAGCGTTCAGCTTTTATTCAGATTATGTCTAGGATATTTATGAGAATTTTCAGAAAAAAACAACAGTACGTTCATGTATTTTATGGAAAATTGGCTTAAGATTTACTTCTCTTTCAAAAATGCAAAATAATCAAGTATTGAAAAAACTGAACTTTAATCAAAGAACTGCAAATCAGTCAAATATTTGGAGAATGAACTTTGTAATCAAATCAAAAAATGTGGACGGAAATAATAAGCTATCTCGACAAAATGTTTAATAAGCAAGTTGAATGAACTGATTTTTTTGTTTCTTTTTTGATGAAGTTAGACAAAAGATACCAAACCGAAATCAATTGGTCATTATTGCGATGCAACATGAAAACAAGTATCCAAAAACTGGGTGAAACAAAAACCTTCCGAAATATCACAAAAATCGTCCGAAAACATACAAAAATCGTCCGAAAACATACAAAAATCGTCCCAAATTTTCCCAAAAAACGTCCTAAAAATGAAGAAAAAATCCAAAAAACTACCGAAATTCTCCCAAAAATCGTCCGAAATTCTACCGAAAATCTTCCGAAATTTTACTGAAATCGTCCGAAAAATGACCAAATTCATTTTTTATGAAGAAATCAACAATGAAAAATTATTATTCAATGAATTTAATCAATGACATTTTTGTGTAACATTTTAACTAAGTAAATTTTTTCGTAAATATTTGTATGAAATGGAGGAAAGTATGAGAAATTCGTAGCGTGATGTCAATGAATGAGCTTCAATCAGAGCCACGTCAAAAAAATAAAGTATGAAATGTAAGAAAATGGCTGGAAAATTCGTAGTGTGACTTATTGATTTAAATTCAGCCATGGATGAACAATCGGTGTAATGTCAATTTCCGATGGCTGTGCGCGACCTGGCGAGAAAAGAATTGATTACGGCAATGACAAAATAACTGTGAGAAATAAATTATTGAAAATATACCTGTGCTTGATCAGCTTGAGCACCAATCGACGGTGGTGACGACAATTTGACGATTTGGTTTGAACGAGATGTTCCAGCGATCGGAGCAACATTGTCATTGCGTGTTGTCATTCTAACGGTTGTCAAACTTGATGGCAGTGTCAATGGAACTGTAACAATCGACTGAATTTTTCGCATCTAGACACATTCGGATATGTATTAGATAAATTTTATCATAAATAAAATATAAGTTCTTACCCCAAATAATTTGTGTGAGTACATGAGATTGTTTGTGTGCTGATTTGCGGCCAATGATTCGGTAACGGTGACTGTATCCTTTGCAAGATCCCATTTGAAAGAGCCGAAATATCCATTGAAATTTTCATCCTCGTTCACGATTCCAGTTCCGTTTGCAAACACCTTTCACAACAATACTTTCTTTGTCTGCAGCTGCAATGCCCAAAATCATAACGGTGTTTAGGTCTGAAATCATTTGGCATTGTGTAGACACCATTTTGATATTCCATGGTTCGATGCAATGGGAAACACAGCAAACCGTTGCTAAGTGTGACCACAACGCGGCATCGGAGGCGCCAAGCTCCTTCGGAGAAAAATGCGATGATCAATGAAAAACGTTTCAATGCTGTCGCATCAAAACCGATGACAAATTGACCCTTTAAGTTTCGTTTTATATCAAACGTTCCATCGACCGCGTGGGCATCAATGCGCAATGAACTTGGACCAATTCGCTAGGGGGATTTCTCACTTAAAAAATGGAACAATTCCAATGAATATTGAAAAATTCCTTCCATTTCTATCAATTCGGGTAAATGAATACACATTTACACTGAATGTGTGAAATACGTTCGCAGTACGAAGCTTAAGTACGTAATACTTAGCAAACTTAACCTCAAGTACGTAGTTAAGCTGCATACGAAAGAGTACGTTAAGTACGTACTTAAGGGTGACAATCTTCATACTTAAGCTTAGGTATGTACTTAAGATTTGTACTTGCTAACAGAACCGAATTTATCAAATTGCAGTGAATTCACCAAAATGTTATAGAATTGAATGGAATGTAGCACATTAAATTTGACAATTCCAGACAATTTCAAACATTTTTATACCATTTTAATAGAAAAGAAGAAATAACATAAATTCTTGCACATTCGTTTCAATTTTTTGCGTGAGAAATACCCCTAGCCAATTCGCTCAAATTGGCTCGTAGTCGGATTGAAGAAATGCAGAACATCCTTCTGATTCCCAATCCGTAATTTGAAGATTGGTATCGGAATCTGTGCGTAGATATCGCTTCGGAAACTGCTAACGCTGCTCGTTGCAAGGGCTTGTGTGGCCACGACCATCGAAGGAAACTACCAAGCATGTAGCACACTTGGTCAAATAGTTGGGAAAATCTCATTCGGTTGTGGCATGATTTTTGCCACAATTGCAGCAAGTTGGCCTTTGCATTGCAATAAATCAATGACCGTTCCTTGTTTTTTCACAATTAAACAATTTTCTTTTCACTTTGCACAATGTGTTTATAGCTCCAATGAATATGAACAATGACGCTGTTTGATTATCTTCTATAAACAATGACATTTCAACATGCCGGTAGTTTTCGAAATACGATTTCGATTTTAGAAAGTATGAACATTGACGTGTGAACAGAGCATAATGCACTCTGTTGAACAGATTGTGCTTATGTCATATTAACCTTAACTCCGTGTATTGGGCATACAGTGCCCGAGGCAAACTTCAAATATAAATAAAAGTACGAAAATAAAAAAAAATTATCATAAATATACTACCATTCGATAGATTGACTCTTAAGCTACAAACCAGTAAAATTTCATTTTCATATGATGTAAGCATGTGTGAGATATGTATGGTTATAACACATGTGCGCCGTACGTGTATTGGGGCATACAATACCCGTAGATTCCGAAAAAATAGGTGGTTTGAATTTTCCGGGCCGGAAAAACTTTTTATGGCGATTTTCCGGCTGTTACCATATGGTAACGCTGGGACCTCTAGGGTCCGTGTCAAGGTGAACAAATTTTTTTTTTTCAATGGAAAATCATGAAGTATATGAACGGAAAAGCATGAAAACGCGTTTTTATTTATTTTGAAATACAAAGAAATAATTTTGAATGATATTGAAATGAAATATGCGAAAAAAAAATGAAAGAAAAAAGTTATTCGGCTTGTGGTGTGGCACTACGGGACCGATTGCTGGTAGATGGTGTGCCGCTACGAGTATGGTATCCTGCGAAACATGACACACACAGACCAACATTGCATTTCATGCAAATTGTGCGACCAACAGATTTGCATGTGTCGCCAACGCAACGCCATCTTGTCGGGCTTGGAGCGACAAAGTGATTTTTCTCATCGAACCGAAGGCTCCGAGTGATGTCTTCCTCACGTCGCTGTTTTCGTGGACCAGTTTGAATCGGAGGCGAACCATAATGTTTGCAATAGTATGTTGAAATTTCACGTTTGAAATCGAGCTGAGAGAGAACTTTTGTGCCGCGTTGCAATTGCCAAGCGTTGTTCACAGCTACATCGATGAGCCAAGTGAATATTGAAGCCCACCACTTTTTCCCACGATAGCCAATGCGATGGTTGTTCACATTTTGATCCAAGCGATCAACACCAGGCATGTATTTGTTGTATTCCGTTACGGAGCATGGTCGAACAACATTTACTCGGCCTCCAGCTTGTTTGGAATAACGTGCCGCGCTTGATGTTGGCACAGATCCAAAACATGTCGAAGCGACAGCAACAACGGAATTGTCGACCCATTGTGTCACTCTAATGCCGGTTTGCTGCATTTTGACGGCCTCAATGGTGCCACGTGGTTTCTTTTTGAACACCTTCTTACTCGTGACTGGACAACTTGCAACGATCCGATTTTCTCGCATTGTTCCTGTGCCATTGTAGCCATTGGCTTTCAGATATGCAAGCAATGGAAAACCAGTGAACAAATTATCGAAGAAGAATCCAAATGGCAATCCTTTCAATTCATCGGGGAAGTCGTCAATCATGGACAAAAGTGGCGCCGATGCTTTGCCAAATCTCTCTTCGTACTTCGGGTTTGATCGCGGGTTTGAGCCTTGGTAAATTTCGAAATTTACCAAATAACCAGACGGTGTGCACAGAGACCAAACTTTATAGCCGAAACGAATGGGCTTGCCTTTGATGAATTGCTTGCAGCCATGTTTACCATAATAAGCGATCATGCTTTCGTCATATGATAGATTTTGTGTTGGATGGAAATTCTTCAGAAAGTTCGCTTTCAAATGATCCATTATCGGACGCAGCTTCCAAAGTTTATCCTTGTTATTTGCTGGTGGATTCAAATTCGGCTCGAAATGTAGCACTCGGAGTATTTCTTGGAATCTGTTGCGTCGCATCGTCTGGAATATCATTTCATTGCGAAGATCATCTGAGCTATTCCAGTATGCTTTGATGTTCGAAACTGTATTGTATCCAGTCACCAATAGAATGCCAATGAAAGCACGCAATTCTGGAACCGTAACGTTGACTGGCTTCTGCAAATGCAACACGGAATATCGTTCTGAGCAATCACAAATATGTTGCAGCAAATCATCGTCATAAAATCGTTCAAATAGCTCATGAGGTTGTACATCACGGCAATCGTCGAAATTCGGTTCAGGAAAAACTGGAATGGCAGCGCTGTCGCCTTGTTTTAGCCACTTGAATGTTGTGTCTTTGTTTGAGAGGGGCAACGGAACATTCGAAGGAGTGGACGATGCCCTTCTCAATCGGTTGACCCATGGCTCAATGACAATGTCTGGCAATTGAATAGGACCCGCTGCTCCTTCTTGTTCATCTTCTCTACTTGAAACCTCCATTGCTTCACACGGAATAACTTGAGCTGGTTGATCTTTTGATAAATCAAATTGTGATTCATGAATAACATCGACGAGAACATATTCAACGTTTTCATTTTCGTTTTGTGCTGACTCTTCAATATCGAATGTTTCAGTGTGCACACCGTTTCGTAAAACCAACTCACAGCCGGCATTCAACTGATTGCGAGACAATGCGTCGACTGTACCTCCTTCATTCTCATTTGCCTCGTCTTCACCACTCACATTACCGTCATCTTCGGGTGGTTCAATGTAAATTCCATCAATATCTCGCATGAAATCGTCTTCTTCTTCTTCGTCAATTAGCTGTTCCAAATAATCGACGGCATCTTTCAATGATAATTTTCTGTTTGAAATGTAAAAAAACACAAGAACATACAAGCGTATGCATGAGAAAATGCGTGGAAATTTTTTTTTTTGTTCACCTCAACACGGACCCTAGAGGTCCCAACGTTACCATATGGTAACGCATCATTTTGACGGATTCTAACGACACGAAAATATTTTCGATGTACATAAAACTTGTTTGATTCTTAAAATTTATGTCTCTAGCTATCGTTTGATATCAAGTTTATCGAATTCTGATAATAAATATTGAAAATATATCATGACTTACTTCGACATGTCTGCGAAAATCGATTTTTTTTCACTTTCCAAAAAAAAAAAATTTTTAGCGTCTTCTCTGGCTCACACTCGAACACATACTGACGCTTGCCATATAATAATGGAAAGCGGCAACTTTTGCCAACCTAAAAATCCTTAACTTGTCATATTTGGTTGCGTTCGTGACGAGCTAGCCATCAAAAAGTCGACCAACCTTTTGCGTTACCATATGGTAACGTTGGGACCTCCCGGGTTAATCATAAACCCCATATGGTGGGAGACCTTTCGCAGTTTTTCGCGTATATTGCGTAACTGATAAGAGACAACGAATTAGTATCTGAAGCAAAGTTGTAGAGTGAATCAAGTACTATAACTTTGCCGAAGAAATCAAGTCGTTATCTCTTATCAGTAACGCTAAAAACCGCGAAAAGCACGAGTTTTTTCTTATCATTTTTCACGGAACTGATAAGAGATAACGAAACGATGTCTTCGGAATAATTGTAGTTCTCAACCGGCTCTACATTTTTGCCAAAAAACCATTTCATTATCTCTTATCAGTTCCGTGAAAAATGATAAGAAAAAACTCGCCTTTTCCGCGGTTTTTCGCGTATTCCGCGAAACTGATAAGAGATAACGACTTGATGTCTTCAGCAAAGTTGTAGTGCTCAAGGTGCCCTACAACTTCACCAAAATTACCATATATTTATCTCTTAGCACAGTCCAGTTTTCATAAAAAATGCGCTACGGGCACTGTATGCCCGATACACGGGAATATGGTGTGAGACACAAACACGGAGTGAAGGTTAAGTTGTGTTCATATAACAATGAAGAATATTCCCAAAACGCTCTCTTGAAAACTTGTTTTGTTTATTTTTATTCTATTAAAAACACATTTTTGAAATCAAATGAATATTATTGAATGAAATCAATCAATGACAGAATAGTCAATGCAATCGCCAGTGAATTGTCATTGCTTCGGGATTTTTTTAATTTTAAATTTTTCAGCACGAACCATTACGACAATTCGCATAATAATTGCAATGACACGAGGCTCGTCTTCCATTCGCATGAATGGCAGATCATTCATCATGTGAGTCATGCTGCCTTTCCCGTTATTATATTCACGAAGTATGTCACACTTTTCTTGCTGAGAATTTTGATATTTTTCTCGGGCAAAGGCTATTGCATCTTTGGTGACCGGTTTGATGAAATGATCCTATCGTGCAGATATTGTCGGATGTCCAAAAAGTACTCTAGCACCAGCATCGTACTGTTTCTTTTTTTCAGGATCAGATAAAATCTTGTATGCCTGGTGGAGAATACTGAATTTTTCATTTGCTTGAGATTTTTCGACGTCAGATGCTTACTTCGTACAAGGATAATTCGTACAAGGAAACCTACTTAATTCGTACAAGGATAATTCAAACACAAAAAATCTGCTCCAAACATTGTACACAACATTTTTTATTTCACATCAAAGTCTCATTCAATTCAAAGAAGTGAGTTTATGTGCTTGTAATGCATTTTATCCATTTTGACATGATCACAACATAACCTCACTTCTTTGAATTGAATGAGACTTTGATGTGAAATAAAAAATGTTGTGTACAATGTTTGGAGCAGATTTTTTGTGTTTGAATTATTCTTTGCGAATTTATAAGTAAACAAAAAATCTGCCTTAAAGCTTGAGCGAAAAGTGAAGCGATTTTTTTTCTTGTTATCGGCGAGCAGATATTGTGATGTGTATCAAATGAAGATAAAACAAATTGATATTTTGAATATTAGCCTTAATGTGCACCTACAATTCCATTATCTGACATGAAGCTTGTATAGTAAGTACTTTGTTCCTCAGCTCTTGGTCTATAGCTTTTTTTGGCTATGAAAATCAAATAAATTATTCAATGTCATTTTCAATGAAAATTCAATTGCAAATTTGACAAAGAATCAGTTTTATTTCATAACGTTAAACTTTTTACTTATTTTTAATTAAACAGTTTTGAATTAAATAAAAAGACAGTGAAGAAGTCATTGAAAAGGTATCGATCGCTCGTTTTTGTTTTTCAAAGTGCAAACACCACATTGACTATTCGTGTGTTTTTAGATCACTAAAAACAATTCAAAAGGTTCAAAGAGGTCACATGCTGACATGGACAATGGAACTGTAACTGAGCGGAAAAAATCCACTGCAAATAAGCAAAAGCGACAACAGCAAGAAGTATCAGACCCAAAAAGCTGTACTAATGCCGAGACTAAAAAGGTTTTCCCGAGAGATACTACTTACAATGTGTTTCCAAATATTCATTGAATTATTTTTCATCAGAAAAAACGAGGTGTCAATACGATCATTCGAATGAAGGTCAATTTACATCGAAAAGCAATGCAAAATACGCAGTGAAAACAAAGGCCACGAATGTTTCGGATAGGGACATTAGACCAATTTCGAGCGCTTCAAATGGACAATGCAAATCAAAAAGCAATGAAGGGGGCATCGAAAAGGTTGTAGCTCTTTCATTGGTACATCAAATAAATTCATTGAATTCATAAAAAAATCTTTTTTTAACTCCAGGAAACACGTTCAACTACAAAAGATGTTCGAGCATCTAATAAAAGCGGAGTCGGCATGAAAGATGCTTTTATCGATTTATCGTTTGAAACAGAAGGACAAGATTCTGATTGTAATGATCACGTACTGATAGAGCTTGCTTCAGATTCCGTTGGAAATGTCAGTGCAGTTGAAGTGAACACAGAAATAAAATCAATTGGAAAACACATACTCAATGGGATAGTCTAGCTGGTTTGGATGAAGCGCTGGACTTTTTAGAAAGTGAAGGCTTTGTTCCATACGATGATAAAATCCTTGACATTGGCCAAAAACGTTATTTTAGGTATAAAAAAAACACCAAAAGCATTGAAGCCCTATCGTGCAAATCAATATGTGTTGTTCTTGCCATCCTCGTCTAATACCATTGATTTTACATGTAAAATAACAACAAAAAACGACAAAAGTGACCTCTCGTAGCGGCACAGTTGAAACAAACGAAACAAACACAATTGAACATGTCATTTTCATGTTCAGTGTTGGTTCTGTTGTTTGCCGTATAGCCGGAGAGAGATGTCCACAGCTTAGTGGCGTTGAATGACATTCAACACCCATGGTTCTTGCCATCAGACAGAAATGTTGTCATTCTGCAACACAACTCCAATGAACACAATCATAATGCATTGGTTGCAGGCAAACAAAGAAAGATGTCCGATGAGTAGTAGAAACCTAGGGGCCTCACGCCGATTTCCATATTTAAAATATGAACAAATAATATGAATTTGTTTATGTTTCAACATATTAAACAGATATGTATGCATAATTTCAATTTTGCTCAATTTTGTTCAATAAACCGACTGTCAGCAGAACCACGTCTAATCTGTTGACGTCATTATCGCTCCAAAAATTCTGGAAGTGGGTTTTGGTGGATCCTCACGATTGTTCAAAACCGATCCTGGTTCTGGAAGTGGATCCTCAGGATGGACCAGGGCATTGTCAAACCCAGTCTGATCCATCCTGAAGATCCACCAAAACCCACTTCCAGAACATATTGTTCAAGGTGAATATGAACAATAACAACGCATTCGGGCAATAATACAAAGGTATCCGGATAAAACACAGAAAATAAAAACGCCAAAACGCAGAAAAATGAAAAATTTGATTTTTGACTAAAATATTGGGTAAATGAGGGTTCTTTTGGATTATTTTTACAAAATAATGGCAATTCATCTTGGCCAAAACCTCGAATAGTGTATTTTACTGGTACCTCACATACATTATTCGCTCCGCTCTGCGTTCTTGAGTTTTTAGTTACTTAATCTATTTTGTTGTTTCACAACAAACTATTTTTTGGCGCACTACATGAAATGTATTTCATCAAAGTAAAGTAACTTTGAAGTAATATATTTATTTGCAAAATGAATGACAAGAATAGTCACGGATTTTTTGGTTATTTTAACCGAAAAAATGTCACACTTTTTTAAATTAAAATGATCAAAAATTTTCAATAAAAAATCATGAAAATATTCTGTAAAATTGAATGAAAATATTTTTGGCTAAAGTATCTATAAAATTTCTGCAAAAATTCACATAATTTTTCATTTGAACTGACCATCAATTTTTTTGGTTGAAAAAACTATGAAATTTCAATTGAACTGCTGAGAATAAAAGGCTGACGATTGCAGGTTTTTCGCAAAAGCGGGATAAAAATCAGTTGCGCGCAAAAGAGACATTTCAAAAGGTTGCACGCAAGAGAGAAGTATATTGTTGTTGTAGTCACGGCTTGAAAATTCGAAATGCGACAGAATAAAATGTTCCGTTTGCGTGCAACCTTTTGAAATGTCTCTTTTGCGTGCGACTGATTTTTATCCCGCTTTTGCGAAAAACCTGCAATCATCAGCCTTTTATTCTCAGCAGTTCAATTATATTTACCGAAATCCCATAGTTCGGATGAAAAATTTTGTGAATTTTTGCCAAAATTTCATAGATACTTTAGCCAAAATTATTTTCATTCAATTTTACAGAATATTTTCATGATTTTTTTTTCTAAAATTGTGACATTTTTTCTTTTTAAATAAAAAATTGAAGACAACAGCCGATTAAGTGCAATGTAATAATTTTATTTTCGGTAGTTTTATGAATAAAGCAAACGACCATTAAGAGAGATTTGCAAAATATTTGTTTGTTATTTAAATTGTGTACGTCTGAAAAGGCCTCACAACTTTCCGAACACGTCTTATTTTTTTTCTTCGGCCGTTATTGCGCAAATGAAATTAAATTGCCTTTCATGGCAATGTGGCATTTCCACTTCTCATCCCAATCCATCGATCCGAGAATGGTTGGCATTTCGTTTTCCAGAATCAGTATGACCTCATGATCGATTTCATCGTCAAGCCGTTGCTTGGTCGCCAAGCTAAAAGAAACCAACCTGTGGGGAATAATGGAAAATACGAAATTAATGTTGTATACTTTTCACAAATATATTTTTGTGCTTATCATTTTGGCAAATGAGTTACTTTTCTCTGAAAACGTCAAATATACGTACCCCTCATTGTTGATGTGAAAGTGCCGATTGGCACGTACTTGATTGTGTCCAAACAACATCGATGCCATTAAAACTGGTTCACCATCTCTACCCATTCTAGCCAAACCAATATTAATTGATGGTTTGATCTTCATATCAAATGTAAGACTTCCTGGCGGCCCATCGCTGTGTAAGCCCTTGGGCTTATTAAATCCGAATGGTCAAGGGAATTGCAGATTTTTCACAATAAAACAAAGAGTTTATAATTTTTCCACACTTTATTAAAAACAAAGAGTTTATATTTTTTTTACACTTTGAAAACGCAAACGGACAGCAAGGAGCTTAAACAAGAACTGAGCTGATCTGAACCCCCGATCTTACTTTTTCTCCTACTTTTATAACAAACTCTTAAGCTAATTTTAGTTCTCACTCAAATATGAATATAATGGTATGGACAGAGTAAATGAAAGACTGTGTTGTTAGGTTGACTCCATAAAATAGAATGAGTGTTTATTCAGCATATGGTAACTCGTAACCTACGTATGT
>NW_022597960.1:0-4494 GCF_009176505.1 Sitodiplosis mosellana
AAAATCGAGAATAAAATTGAACGCGTGCATTCAAAAAATATGGAGATCAACTCAAAGCAAAGATGAACGCTTTAAAGCTTCTATGAAAGTCTAAAGAGTTCACTCCGTTGATGCACTTGTTCTAATCGTCATTGTGATATTCGTATTCCCTATCTGAAATAAGCATTTATCTCTGACGTTATAGTTGTTGTTTTTTTAAACACAACACTAGTACGCAATCTTTTTTTGAAGTTTACCGCTGAGTGATTCGCTTCAATAAAACTGAAACATAATTTCACGATGCACATCAAAGCTATCTGATGGCATGTCTTACCTTATCTCTGGTATTTATATTTTCAAAAAAAAAACAGCTCAATATTATATGGGTTTCCGACATGACGCATCCCACTTTTTCTGTGGATTTGAAGAGTTCCTCCAATTAACGGAACACTCATTTCCCTATCATTTTTGACAAGAAAGTGTGGCAAAGTTCATCTCACGAATGTAAAACATTTTCTATCGATTCACTTCACTGATCTATTTTTCTTTCAATTTTCAGTCAATTTTTTCCAAAAAGACGGAAGAGGCCGAACAGCTCTTCATTATCCTGCCGAGAATGGTAATTTTGGATATTTATGCTAACTTAATCAGAAATGGATTGAATATATTTGAATGATATGTTTCAGGTAATTTGAGCGAAGTTAAAATGCTAATTGCGAGAGGATATCAAGTTGATTCGACAGACAAAGAACAGCGCAAACCTCTTCATTTGGCTGCAATGACTGGTAATGTTGTCTATTTATTTTTACTCAGGAAATTTGTTCGATTTTTTTCATTGGTCGGTGCTTTTTTTCAGGTCATAAGGACATCGTTGAAAAGCTAATCGAAGGAGCACCCAATGTTGATTTTAAAGATAAAAATGATATGACACCTCTATAATATGGTAATGTTGTCTATTTATTTTCGCTTAGGAAATTTGTTTGATTTTTTTCATTGGTCGGTGCTATTTTTTAGGTCACAAGGATGTCGTTGAAAAGCTCATCAAAATTGGAGCTAAAGTTGATCCCAGAGACAGCCTTATGTGGACACCTCTTCATTTAGCTGCTATAAATGGTAATTTGGAATATTCATGCCTTCAGTTCAGTAGCTGTTATGAAGGCTGAAGTTGCATATATATTTTCATAAAATAAGAAATCGGTTTGATCATTTTCATTAATCGGTGTAACTTTTCAGGACAAAAGGTTGTCGCTCAAAAGCTTATCAGCAACGGAGTCAAAGTTGATTTTAAAAACCGTTCTTTTCAAACAGCTCTTCACTTAGCAGCCAATATTGGTACCTATTTTCAATAAATGAGAATTTGGTTTGATGTTTTTCAATGTCTGGTGTTATTTTTTAGGTTTCGGGGATGTCGTTGAAATGCTCATCGCGAAAGGAGCCGAGGTTGATCCTAAGGACCGTCTTAAGCGGACACCTCTTCATTTAGCTGCTATGAATGGTAATTTGGAATATTCATGCCTTCAATTCATTAGCTGTTATGAAGGCTGAAGTTGCATATATATTTTCATAAAATAAGAAATCGGTTTGTTCATTTTCATTACTCGGTGTAACTTTTCAGGACACAAGGCTATCGCTCAAAATCTTATCAGCAACGGAGCCAAAGTTGATATTACAGACGTTTTTAATCAAACAGCTCTTCACTTAGCAGCACAGAATGGTACCTATTTTCAATAAATGAGAATTTAGTTTGATCTTTTTCAATGTCTGGTGTTATTTTTTAGGTCATGAGGATGTCGTTGAAATGCTCATCGCGAAAGGAGCCGAGGTTGATCCTAAGGACTGTCATAAGCGGTCACCTCTTCACGAGGCTGCTGCATACGGTAATTTTGAATATTTTCACTTAATAAGAAATTGGTTTAATCTTTCTCATTGGTCGATATTATTCTCCAGGCAAATTACAGATCGTTCAAATGCTCATCGCGAAAGGAGCCGAGGTTGATCCTAAGGACTTTCATGAGCGGACACCTCTTCACGAGGCTGCTGCATATGGTAATTTTGAATATTTTCACTTAATAAGAAATTGGTTTAATCTTTCTCATTGGTCGATATTATTCTCCAGGCAAATTACAGATCGTTCAAATGCTTGTCGCCAATGGAGCCAGTCTTACTTCTACAGATTATCAAAATCAGACACCTTATCAGATTGCTATATATAATAGTAATGTTGAACATTTTTGTTTAGAAAAGAAATTTTAGTTTGAACTATATTATTTTTCAGATAAAATGTTGGTCGCTGGCTATCTTAAGGAGGTTGAAGAAAAAAGACGCAATTGAAAAATCATATGTTTTCCTTTGAGTTCCGTATTCGAATGTCATGTAGAATATTAATTTCAATATATTTTTTTCAAACTTTAACCATATCAATATTGCTGCTTTGTACGACTATATCGGTTATGATGTGAAAAGTTGATAAATCTAATACTAAGCAAAAAGCTTTAAACTTTTGAATACACTCATAATTTCAAGGAAAACCTGAACTGTTTAATATATAAAAAAAAATTGCATTCGTAATCCCAAACTTGTCGTATTGTGGTCCGTACTTTTGCTTTTTGTGTGCTATGTATTTCGGATTTGTGTGCTTAAAATTGAATGTGTTTTCGTATGTTAACGTTCCGCTTCACTCAGCACCAGACGTAGACAGTACAAAACTGCTTTCATTTGTGTAGAGTGCGCATTTTGAGAATCCAAAATAAATCTTATTTCAAACAAAAAGAAACGCGATGAAAACATCGACAGAATAGAAAAGGTAAATGTTTCAATAGTATTTCTTGAAAATAAACTGAAAAACACCTTTCGAATCCGATTACAATATTTTATTTTGCAGATCAAAAAATTCAATCTGGAATAGGCGTTGTTCGTCAAAGTGCTTTCCTACGCCGAGAATGTAAACGAAATCGTTGATGAGACCACGAAATTATTGATCGAAATGATTTCGGCTGTGGATAATTTGGGACAACAAGCCTCTGTGAACAGATTGATAGAATAACCATTGCAGGAACAAATTCCATTGACTTTGGAGGATTTTGAATTACACAAGCAAAAGAAAAGTCACAAATTGAAAGAATTGCCAGCGACATTGATGGATGAAAAATCAAAATATCGTGTCTCGCATCTACAAATTGTCTTTGAAAATTCCGAGGATTAAAGCAACATTCGAAACAAAGAAACATCGCCGATTCTTAATGCATCCCATCGGCCAGTATGCAAATATTTCAAATTACAATTCGGCTTGCAAGAAGCAGGCACCAGAAGCTTTTGAACTAAATGGAATGGCCATATGCACCCAAACCGATTTGTTCATGATTCATGAAATATTTCCAGCATTCTTGCGCTGCGAATGTTTTTTCGGTCTATTGCAATGGACAAATCATTTATACAGTAATTCGGCCAATCATAAGAGGCGATCTTTTGTAAGTATCTCTTTTCAGATTTTGGTCGGAGCCAAAAGAAGTGCATCAAGAAAATGCTTCAAATGCATGTGCTCACGTTGCGTCGGTCGCGATATGCCATTGGAATAACGAACGCAATTAAACTTTGATCTCAACTTTATGACACGTTGTCTCGAATATGTCTTCTTTTAAGAGAGCAACTCTTTATGATGAACAATTACATGGATTGGCCAAAAAATGTATTGTATTTTTGCAAAAATATGGCCATGGGATTTGGTGTGATGAAATTGACGACATTGTCTCCATATACATTTGGCTTTTACAGCTTTGATTGAATTAATTATGATGTTCTCATTTAGAAATCGCATAAACAAGTCTTGAATCGAGGCCTAATCATAGAAACTATGTATACATCTCTGACGAATTCATCTCTAATTAATCTCACTTTGAATGTTTGTCATAAGCTACATTACCCCAAATTCATGAAGAAAATGGTTGAATAAATAAATTAGATCAAATTATATGGTGTTTACATTTTTATAATGACATTAGGTACTGCAAAATTAAAATCAACGAAATTGTAATTGGTAAGTAGATTTTCAGAAAAGCCATTGAGATATAAAAAACGTATTATTATAAAATTTACCGAATAAAATTCAAATGTGACAGATTTGACATTCGAAAACTTCCCCTGATTGAGAGCATTAGTCATTTCGTCGGTGGCGGTGATTGTCGTAAGTGAATCGAAACAATCAACATACGCATACAAATGAAAGGGCAAATTCGTTCTTCGTCTCGATGTAGAAGTGTTGCTGCAATACACATACACACACAAAGGAGATGATCGAATCAAGATTGAAAATGTCATCAATAAATTTGCTGTTACAAGAATACCAACATCAACAGAATGCGATGCTGACTCTCATTTTGTTAACGTCAATTTGGAATCACAACCAATTCCAACACTGAACCTACTTCCAAATCGATATTTTCGCCGATTTTTAAGCCAATGTAAGTCGATTTGTAAATATAACATTACTACAGGGTGGCTGACATGAACTGCAAAAAA